>NC_062969.1:15965185-16012859 GCF_023119035.1 Salvia hispanica
AGATCCAACCTCGAATGCTAAATCCACTCCGGATCCAAGCATCCGACACAAACTCCGGCCAAAAACATTCCATAACTACAAAATCACCAAACAACCTCCGATCAACAACAACACCACAGATCTACAGCCAAATTCCCCAGATCAAGCACCAAAGTGACAAAAACAGAGATTAACATGCAACTTGCCGAAATAAAACTTCAAACAACCAGGATCAACGTAGATCAACACGAGATAACACCAATATAACAGAAACTAAAGGAATGCATAGATAATCTGTAACAGCAACAACCAAATTTGACTTCCAAACGCGAAGTTCAAACGAAATAAAGTGCAAAAGCAGAATGAAAATAGATTGTTTCTTCGCCCTTCACGCGGACGGTGTTACGACTGACTTCTTTCGGAAGATGAGACCCTTAAAAACCTAAACTACCCCAGAACTCCCATTTCCCAAGTGTGTGTGTTGTGTGTGAGCTAAGAGCAAAAATTGTGTGTCCTTTTGTGTGTTGCATGCTCCTTTATTTATAGGCGTTGAAGTGGGGCCCAGCCGAGGTATAGATAGTCTTTGTTGCCCTCAGCTATTGACTCCCTTCTTCTAGCCTCCTTTTCCTTCAATTTCTGCTCACTTTTCCTTCGCTAGTCCGTTTCCTCCCATCTCTCTTCCTGGATCTAGCGATTTCGTGTCACACCTGGCTTAAAAACTGTGTTAGACCCAGTAAAATATAGTGTTTTTCACCATATAACCGATGCATAAAATTAGTCTTATCACCGTCTGAACTCCAGATTTCCAGACTTTGCATTTTGACTCCCTTTTCCGGCTCAAATATGCACATTTCTCACAAAACACGTCAAAATACCGAAATAGATAAAATATGCAAATAATAGACATGTAATGTGATTTTGACATTAAAAACGAACTAAATAATGACCTTAAAACAGTGCAAAATCCGAGCGTATCACCAGCGGCGAGAGTGCAGCGGCGGCAGCGGTGCGTCACGCCAGCCTCACAGACGGCATTTGTTCCAGCGAGCACCGCTGCGGATGCTCTTATGCACCGATAACACTATAAACTAGTATTATTAAAATACAATTATATGGGAATTAATTTAATTAATACTATGCGTATAACTCAATAACTAAGGCGAGAGTAAACCACTTGGATATGGTCCCAACTTAGCTACGAAAAACACTACTATGAGTAGAATATTTATAGCTTTTTAATTATATCATTCTGATTACTATATACTCCTAGTACTTAGTCGTGCATGTTGAGTAGTTAAATTAGCAGAAAAGTGGAGTAATTTGTAAAGGGTCTTATATCTTATTTGAAAGAAAAATAGTAGTAGTACTAGTAAAACGTATGTATAAAAATAATTTTGATAAAAAATAAAATTAAGTGCATGATTGGCGGTTGATAACTAAACTTCCACCACAAACAATATGTTTGATATCTGTTTCCCAAACAAAAAAAACTGAGCAAGTCATGGCGCCCAACAGCCTTACACTCGCCCCACTTCCATTAAAACCTCCCACACAAACCTCTCACTCACTCCCTTTACTTCCTTTCCGGACTCTCACTTCTCCGTATCATCCTCGCAACTTGAAGAGAAAGCCAACTTTAGCAGCTTCGGTGTCCCGCTCAAATGCTGTTACCGAACAAGTTATTCAATCTCACACAAACCAAACTACCCTTTCTTCCTCCAAGCTTGTCCTCGTTGTTGGAGGAACCGGTGGCGTGGGTGAGTGATTCTCCTCTTCTTCCAATTTTTCGCTTTTCGCACACTTCAATTTCACTCGGTGTTTCGATATGATGATGATTCTGGGGGAAACAAAAATCATTGCAATTTCGGTTTTGAATTCAAATCTAGGGTTATTGCTCTTATACAGTTTCACCTTCAAATGAATATCTACATATTAAGATGATCAATTCAGTTGCCAGGGGTGTGAATTTGAGCACGGATTAAACAAGCCTTTATTCAGAAGTGATGGCACACGAAATCAATTGATGAAAAATTGATTTTCCTGCCTTGATGATTAATTTTGTTAGAGTGGGAATTTCCTTGGCCTCCCATGCCATTACTTCGTTTTTGTTAGAAAAGAGTATATAATTCTAGCCATGCATTGACCTCTTTTTTAACAGAAACTTTCTTATTAAACCTCTAAACTACAGTATTGCAATTTAGGTCAATTGGTTGTAGCATCACTGCTCGATCGGAATATTAGAGCACGGCTTTTACTCCGTAATCCGGAAAAGGCCATCACTCTCTTTGGTGAGCAAGATGAGGAAAAACTGCAGGTTATCTAGTTTAACTATGCACCAAGTTTTCATGCTATAGTTAGACATCTGAAAAATAACTACTACTAGCATTTTTTTTAAATTCTTGCTTGTCTTATTCTTTAAGTATCTTTCTAAACTTGGTAGGTGCGGCAAGGTGACACGCGGAACCCAGAGGATTTGGATCCTTCAATATTTGAGGTATGATGGTTTCCGTCCAGTTTAGCTCTTGGTTTGTTGTTTCACATATGAAAATTTTCGTCCACTTTAGCTCTAGTAGTATGTGAAATGATCTTTTGCAATCTAGTCAGGGCCATAAATGATACTATAAGTTTATGTTGCAGGGTGTTACACATGTTATATGCTGCACTGGAACAACAGCCTTTCCATCTAAGAGATGGGATGGAGACAACACACCTGAAAGAACAGGTTAGAATATTCCTTCCCCAAATATAAATAAGCTTGGTGTTTGTCCGTATTTCGGTATTCTCTACCATCATCCTATGTTATATCCCCAGTGCCTTATGTACCATTTATGTCATTCCTTCGCAGACTGGGAGGGTGTGAGAAATCTTGTGTCAGCAGTGCCCTCATCAGTGAAAAGAATCATTCTTGTTTCTTCGGTTGGAGTCACCAAGTTCAATGAAATTCCATGGAGGTATGCTTTCCATGTTGTGATGTATCAATGTTTAGTGAGAGCATGTCACTCTGAGGTAAAAATGGTTGTTTTGCAATTAGGGGAAAGGGGCATGCTTTCTTAAAATAAGTTTGAAATGATACTTTGCCTTCTCATACGTGAAGTGCTGAGATTTACATTGACTACTGAGTACCCGCTTCAAAGTTTGAAATGATACTTTGCCTTCTCATACTTTGCCTAAACCCTAAATATTGCACTATGTTCTTAATGAAGATTCACAAACTCATTACACAAACTTGCTTGCATAGTAGTAATATCTTCCTTTATGCCAATTGTCAGAATGGATTTCAATAAAAGATGTCAGGTTTTTTTACTCAAATAAATTTATGGAAGAAAGCAAACTTTTTCTTAACTCCATCTTTCTTCTATGCCCAGCATCATGAACCTTTTTGGTGTTCTAAAATACAAGAAAATGGGGGAGGACTTTGTTCGTAATTCTGGCCTTCCATATACTATAATCAGGTTTGATATAGTTTCTAATTGGATGCCATTTTTTCTTTTTAACTTTTCAGTTATCAAAATATATTTTCACATTTCTCTCTCACTCTCTTTGTGCAGACCTGGTAGGTTAACAGATGGACCCTACACATCTTATGATCTGAATACTCTACTCCAGGCTACTGCTGGGGAACGCCGAGCAGTTGTTATAGGCCAAGGTGCTGAGTGTTTTCACATTGATGGCTACTCTTTTGCATTAATTTCGTTAGCAATGACAGTAGCTCTCTTATAGCAGTTAGAGAAAAACTAATTTGGTGATGAACATAACTAATCAATCAAGCTTTACATAGAGTAAAATTTGTCAAACAATGGTGATCTATACACCTGCCAGTATTATGTTATCTTCACGTTGTTGATGTGCATGGGTTTTGCAGGGGATAAACTTGTCGGGGAGGTAAGTAGACTTGTCGTAGCAGAAGCTTGTGTGCAGGCGTTGGACATCGACTTCACTGAAGGCCAGATCTACGAAATCAACTCAGTCCAGGTTCCTTTCTTTACGTTATTAGCTCACCAAAACTTGTTACAATCCATGCTCATTGAATATAGAACAATGTGTTTTGTGTTTATTTCAGTAACAATCAAATTTGTTGGTATATCTGTTTGAATGCAAGTTTTGGTGTGGTTAAACTGAATGTTAATGAATGCAGGGGGAAGGACCTGGAAAGGATCCCAGAAAGTGGGAACAGCTATTCAAAGCTGCAACTTTAAACTGACCCAATGCACATAAACTTCAAAAGCCTGTGTATAAAAATTACCAAAGCGAAAATGTATCTTTCAGTCTCTTCTTTAGCTGTATAGTACGTGCAAAACTATTACGATTGAAAATCATCAAGTACAATATTATTTTTATGGTCATACAATGTAAAGTAGTCTTTACATAATATTTTTAAAAATAATTTACTTGATCAAATTAAATTTATGGTGATTATTATAAAAATTAAAATTAAAAATGTTATCAAAAAATTTTATATTTGAGTCAAACTAAATGTATAAAATAAAACAAACACATACAACAACGAATTGAATTACGAACATGGTTCCATATACCCAAAATAATTTACAATGATATAAATTTGAATATAGGTTTGTGTTAAAATGACAACCTCTCTTAAAGTGACATCGTGACACCACTTATACAGCAATATTATAAACGCTACACAACAATATTACAAACACTACACAACAATTTATAGATTGCTGTATAGTGTGTCGGATATTGCTGACCAAGAAAAATTGTTGTATAAAGAGCAATAAATTGCAATCGTCTTTTTCAGTTTTTTTTTGCCACGTGGCAGCTTATTATTCGTCACGCGTGTACAAATGATTGGCTAGGAATGGTGGTATGGTGTTATTTTAAGGGGTGGTGGCACCCTAACATCACCCTTTGAATATATACTAATTTTGAGTTGAGCAAAAATTAAAAAAAACCAATCTTTTTTTGCTAGACCTCTCATGCAAAAAAGGTGTGATATTTTACAAAATTTATCATCAGAATTCAATCAAAATTATAGTCTACTATGTAAAAAACCTAGTATATCATAAATTTATAAATTAAAATTTAATGATCCCAAAATAAAAATTGAAATTTAGAATAAAGATGAATTAATTAAACGCTATGGGGCGCGAAGTGAGTGTCTAAAGCAATGCCACATCATCATCATTCATACTACCAATAACGATAAACTGATAACTGGGGAAACAAATCAACAGATTAAACATGGCGAGATTCTGCCTGCAATTGAACGCCGGCAATGGCATAGCCAGAAATCTCACAATCGCTTCCTCTAAAGACAGCGCCAGTAATATCGAAAGAGTCGAGCTACCTGAAAAAGTGAAGACCTCCCGAATTCTGATACTAGGCGGTACCGGAAGAGTTGGAGGTTCCACTGCCCTCGCCCTCAACAAATTCTGCCCTCATCTTCGCATCGTAGTCGCTGGCCGAAACAGGTATTTCTTACGTCTTCAATGAATTCAAAGGAATTTACTGTATAAAGCTATTCCTAGTTGTTTAATTTGAATTGGTATTGCTATTAACACAGTCGTTTAAATAGGGCTTAAGTTAATTAGGGCAATGTGTGGTTAATTGGCAGGGAAAAAGGTGCTGCAGTGGTGACAAAATTAGGCAATAACTCTGAATTTGTGGAGGTTGACATCAATGATAGTTTATCACTAGACAAAGCGTTGAAGGGTTTGTGATTCTTCCAATTGCTTTTCCAATTCCTTATCATTGTCAGATGAATTAGATTATACAAGTGTTAGCTTCAAATTGCTGAGTTGGCTTGGTTTCGATGATTATCTTTAATCAGCTACCTATGTGTAGGTGTGGATCTTGTTGTTCATACTGCCGGGCCATTTCAGCAGTCCGACAAGTGTACCGTGCTTGAAGCTGCAATTCAGAACAAGGTGAGAGAAAGGTAATGAGCATGCTTTTGTTCCAGAACATACTTGGTTTTATATCTCATTGTTATTCATTATTAGCTCTGTATCAATGCACAAGCATGATATTGATTGTTTTTGTCTCCCAGGTTGCCTATCTTGACGTGTGTGATGATTCAAGCACCGCACAGCGTGCAAAATCATATATGAACAGAGCACTCGATGCAAATATTCCAGCAATAACAACTGGGGGGATTTACCCAGGAGTGAGCAACAGTTCTGTCGCATTATCTCGAGAAACCCTTTAAGTTCTTTCACAACTTGCTATTTTTACCTTTACCCTTTATGGGGATGAAAAAGTCCATTTTATTACATTCTTATACATTTGTCCTCTCCCATATTGCGAGTTGGTTTTCGTATCAAAAATATTTCCTAAATTGACTTCATGTATCAATTGATTATCATTGCTATCCTTTGGCCCCGTTTGCATCACTGTCTCATTTTACCAACTTTTGCTCTGTACATGGTTGGCTTTAAAGCACATATTCAGTTCCTTGCATAAATAATTCCCTGTACTATTGCAGTAATGGCGGCAGAGCTAGTTCGTGCAGTCAAAAGTGAGGGCAAAGGTGAACCAGAGAGACTGAGGTGATTTTTATCTTCTCTGTAAAATTGTAGTTATCATCAACCCTTGTTTCATTAGAATAATCATTATAGTTGATTGATGAAGGGAAAGTTAATTGAAACTTACTGAACTGGGGAGCTTGATTATTATGAAAATTGCAGGTAGCCTACTGCTGGCTTTATCTTATTGTTCCGATGCTAATATAGATGCCTGTAACAGGAAGACACACTTATGACCTTAGAAGACTTAGGAGCAAATTATGTGTAATATGGAAAACCAAACTACTCGTTGATCTCCTTTTGTTTCTAAAATTCTAGTTCAATTAACATGCTTTTTGCGAATGAGATGGAAATCCGAACTACTCGTTGATATCCTTTTCTCATTTTGTTTCGAAATTCTTGTTTAATTAACATGCTTTCTTGCTTTTAGGTTCTATTATTATACTGCAGGCTCTGGTGGTGCTGGCCCAACAATATTATCTACTAGCTTTCTACTTCTAGGAGAAGAGGTAGTTGCATATAACAAAGGTTGGGTGATGATTGTTTCCTTCTCTGCTCTCTTTGTTCCATGACATCATATTGATAATTTTGGTTAGATGCTTACTCGGTATTTGACAGGGGAAAAAATTAAACTGAAGCCTTATAGCGGGATGCTCAGCATTGATTTTGGACGTGGAATTGGGAAGAGGGATGTTTTCCTGTTGTAAGTTTATGAAAATAGTTATGTTTTTAGCATCAATTATTCCAGATAAAAGATACTAGTACTTAAGTTATGGCCCAGCTAAATGACAGTATGCTAGTACTTTCTAGTCCACGAGATTTGAGAGAGACACAATTAGCCAGCTGTGTTATGCATGTCTGGAACAGTGCTCAAGTACTCTATATCTTGACAATTGTATTAATCCAGATAACATACTCATACGTAAAATATCGTCAATGTCGTTTTCTTATGGAACCAAACCATGCATTTCACTACACCACTGCACACATTAACACAACACATTAGTATAGGGCTTTCCCATGCCAACTCTTAATAGGTTGTCAAATTTTGGAGTTAGTTATGTTAAAAAAATTATTTGTAAGTAGCCTTTTAAAGAAGAATGGTCTTAGAAGACGCCCTTAATATTTCATGTGGCCTTATGAGCAAACACATTTATTAGACCACTTCTGTGATGTTTTGGCAAAGCATGTTGGAGTAATGATTTTTGACCAAGACATCATGAAAAAAGGGACTATCCAATCACTGTTATCTGGAGAAGGCAATTGAGAAAATTATTCTTTCAGGAATTTACCCGAGGTCAGAAGCACCCATGAGATTCTCGGAGTACCAACTGTGAGTGCACGGTTTGGGACTGCACCCTTCTTCTGGAATTGGGGGATGGTAGCCATGACATACTTACTTCCAGCTGTATGTATATTAATCTCTGGAAATTGAAATTCATTTTTAAGTGGTGCAGTGCTTCCTTCATAGGAGAGATCTGATTTTCTTTTGCAATATAGTTAAATAGGTGTATGTGTCAAAAAAACCCCACTAGGTGCAGTGGTCTCATGCATCCTATTTCTCAGACATATCATCTCCCCATCTGAAGACTTGTAAAATTTTTACGGCAATAATAATTAAGTCCTGCGTTTCATTGTTCCATTGCAATGATATAGTACTTCTAAATTCTTTCCCTCTCAAATGAGATATACTAATTATTTTTAACTGCTTCACACTTGAATGAGTAATATAATTAACCTCTTTCTTTAGTGGTACGTTGCTTTCTGTTGAATATAATATTGTGAGAATCATAATCTTCAGGAAACCCTGAGAGACAGAAGCAAAGTTCAACAGCTAGTTGACCTGTTCGACCCTTTAGTCAGAAAAGTTGATTCAATTGCTGGAGAGAAAGTGTCGATGAGGGTACATTTACTTATGTTTTCCAGAACTGTAAATTGTTAACTATGCTATGAGGAAGTTTTGAATTTAAGCTAGTAATGTTTACAATGTTTAATGCCAAACAGGTTGATTTGGACTGTTCTGATGGAAAGTCTAGAATAGGAATATTCAGCCACAGAAAACTATCTGAGTAAGTACAGTTCATCGTGTTTGTTTCTGTCTGATCAATGTATATCTGATCTTTCTCCCACTTCAAGTATTTAAGTGGACTCAGGCCATACTGAGGTTATTGTATCACATTCTATGGTTATACTTATATGGTGTCCCGTTAAATCCTTTTCAGATCAGTAGGAATCTCTACAGCTGCATTTGCCCTGGCAATTCTCGAAGGAAGCACGAAGCCTGGAGTTTGGTTTCCTGAAGAGGTATCCTGAAGCACGAAACACAAACCATACTAGTCTACTCCCATCATAATCGTTTCGTCACTTGCTTGTAGCCTGAAGGTATTGCAGTGGAGGCAAGGGAAGTCCTTCTAAGTCGTGCTGCACAAGGAACGTACAATTTCATCATGAACAAGTATGATCATTTATCAGGAAATCTGTCTATTCCTTGCACCGTTTTACTCAATCGTTTGTTACGTTGATAGGGCTCCCTGGATGGTTGAGACTAATCCAAAGGAGATAGCTTTTGGGATCTACAACTGAAAACTCGTGTACATCATGTTCACTTTTGGCTGTTGAGGATGCAAAGGTAATTTAGCTTTCCTAATAATTTTCATGTCAAGTGAATTTAGACCAAAACACTTTTCTTTGATTGTACAAAATGATACCTATGGTGAGAGTCTTGGGATGTACTTACTTATCATTCATCTATTTGACATGTATTCATTGGTGGACTAATAATGAAATAGAATTAAGTACAAGGAATTAGGTTCTTGCACCAAACAAAGATTGCTGGAAATAATTCTGCTTTAAAGCATATAAACATCGGAGAAAAGTGCCAAAAGACCACCTTTTTTGTAAGACAATAGTAATGGTACATGCACTGCACTCGAATGATTAAATGGTGGCAACAAATTCAAATATTCTTTGCTCTTGCATTTACAAATTCGATCATATTTAGATTTATGATAGATTCTACGGCTAGAAGCAGATACTAAAATTAGTTGACTTAATCTTTATTGGCCATTAATTTATTTGAACACTTTTTTTCTTTTCTCTGTGTGAAAGCCTTTTTTAATAAATTTGTCATCATTAATAAATCGTTATATTTGTGTCTTCCCCTTTTTGTATATATGATCCATTCATTTCTGAAAGTACTTTTGCATTATAGTTTTTCCATTCCAATACAAGTTGCTGGACCAGATATATACATTACAATAAAAGTTGTTCCAGGCTACCAGCACCAGCAGATTACACTTGTAAATGTATTTTATAAATTAAATTATTTTTCTTAGTTAATGCATGATGGTAGCCGGTAGGCATTTCAAATCTCTATTAAACATTTATTACTGAGAATATCAAGTGTTTGTTCATTCATTTTTAATTTTTCATATTGACTATAAACTGGTTACATCCACTAAAAACACAGGGTCAGCACTGACCCAATCAATAGCAATCAATAGGATGCCTAAAGATTTTGTAGGCTTTTACTAATTTTTGAACATTTTATGCCACAACTCCTATAATATCCACAATTACTATATCTATCTAATTGTTTAGACTAACTAACGTCGTTAATGCAAAGATTAACGGCCTTGGAGTAAGATATTTCTCAGCTTTCCAGAATTGAGAAGTAAAACAAAATTATGTGCTTTCGAATCACAAGAAATGAGACATAACATTATTGGACTCCATTTCCCTTTTAGAGCATCCACAATGGAGGCTAGCGGATAGGCTAGTCGATCGCGGGCGCTAGCCGACTGCTGGCCGATTCGCTAGCCTCCACTGCGGCAATTTAGGCTAGCCGATCGGCGAGCTCTAGCCGATTTGCGGGCGCTAGCCGACCGCTGGCCGATCCGCTAGCCGCCATCGTAGGCTCAATTTCGGCTAGCCGGTTGGAATTTTTTTAATGTATTTTTTATGCATTTTTTTTATTTATTGCATTTTTTTAATGTATTTTTAATGCATTTTTTATTGCATTTTTAATGTATTTTTTTTATGAATTTTTTTAAATTATGTAATTTTTTTAGGATGTACCTTTTTTTTTAATTTATATAAAATTATTACATTTTTATTGCATTTTTAATGTATTTTTAAAAAAAAATTAGTGAGGAGTAGAGTGCGGCGGGGGCTCGTGTGTGGAAGCTCGGTTTTTTTTAATTATGTAATTTTTTTTAATTAATGTACTTTTTTTTAAAAATGAAATTAATGAATTTTTCCGTATATGTGTCGTAAATTTAATTCCGTATTTTGTGTTTAATTCCGTAAATTTAGTTTTTTTTCTAATAGTGTTGATTATGTGGCTAGCCTATTGCTTGTCTAGTTGCTGGTAAATTTAATTCCGTAAATTAATATGTCTCGTAAATTTAATTCCGTAATTTATCGTAAATTTAATTCCGTAAATGTAGTTGTTTTTTAATTATTTTTATTACGGCTAGTCTATTTGCTTAAAATGATGATGTGACAGGTGGAATTTTAGTGCTGATGACATGGTAGAGAGAGAGAGTGGCTGGCCTGTGGCTGGCCTAAAGCCATTGTGAATGCTCTTACGGCTCGTTTTTAGAAAGCTGGCCAACACTTTCGTTCACAATGTCAAAACCAAAATAAATAACATCGTTGTGATGGGCTCCATCCAACACGATTGTCCCTTCATGTTGTAGCGCTTATTCGTATGCGTTGTGGATGCACGAATGGCTCGCCTCACAATGAGACCGACGTCCTAATAATATTACAGTGATGCAACTTAGAGTCCTAAATTGAACTGAAATATTGTGATTATAAATATAAATATGATATTCGTCTTTACTAATTTGATCAAGTTACTGCTATTATAATGTACTACTATGACGCATTAACAAAACTTGTTATGAAACTAATGAAAACACAGTATAAATGAAATTAGTTACTACTATTAAAGTATACCTTTGTAAAATGATGTTCGACTGTTCAAAATAATTACTATAATTTTAATAAAAACTATACTACTGTATTTGATAATTTTGATGTATACATATAAAAAATACTTCATTTATCCCTTCTTTCGTGATTCATAGGAGTATTCTTTTTAGATTGACTCAAGTTAAATAGTAAAATTGTATTTTTAATATCAGTTATTTATTTTATTTTCTACCTAATTACCTATCTTGTGTTAACTTTCTCCACTTAATTAAAAAAAAACACCACATTTTTAAAAATATCTCAATACTAGGAAAATGAAGGTGTATTACAACAAATTTGAGAGAAATGATTGAGGGCAGCTACGAAATCATAGTTGAAAAAATGTTTAAAAATTTTCTGATAAGTAGTACTAGTAGAGTAATAATTATTTATAATTAATTAGAATACATGGTACAGTAGTAGTAATAGTAGTTTTGTTGCATAAACAAGCTTGAGGTATAAATTGAAATATGTAATCATAGAATAAAATAGTGAAAAGCCATATTTGTATGTGAGCAGGAGCAAGCTATAGTTCCAAAATTGGAGTAAAATGAAGTGATTATGTGAAATAGACAGTGGACACACGAACATTTCCTGATTCAGATCTCCCAACTTTTGTCGTCTTCCATAACGACAACAAATTGATTAAAGCAAGCGAGAGAAAAAAGAGATCAAAGTTATGACAGTGCCCAAGACAACACACCAGGTTTGCAGTGCCACCAAAAATTATGGTTCCAAGTTTTCTCTCCTTGTTTGACCAGCCTATGCCATTACCAAACTCCCCTAATTTCCCGCCACTTTACCATAAATGAACAAACTCAAAATATTTACTACTTATCCACTTAATTAACCAACTCTTAGGTTGTTAATCCTCCTACATTCAAGATTCCCCTTCACTCATACCAACTCCTTTAAAGTTGCTTAAATTAAATTTAAAACCCTACTCTCTCTCTCTTAATTGAAAAAACCACCATAAAAAACCAGAAGCCAAAGCAAACTCTCTCTCTCTCTCTAGAGTGATGGATAAATCGGAGGCGACGAGCATGGTGATGGCGAGGATTCAAAATTTGGATCCGGAAAACGCTTCCAAAATCATGGGCTACATTCTCATTCAGGACTTGGGGGAGAAGGAGATGATACGCCTCGCCTTCAGCCCCGACGCTCTCCTTCTCTACCAAGCCAAAGCCGCTCTCTCTTCCTCCCATTTCCCCTCCAAACTAGTCATTCCCCCCTTCAATTTCACCGCCCCTTCCTCTCCCTTCCAGCGCGCCAGCCCCCGCCCGTTTTGGAGCGACGAGGAGCAGATTCTCAGCCCCCTCCCCTTCCACCGCCGCAGCTGCTCCGTCAACGACGCCGCCTTTCTGGCTAATCTCGACCAAGGAGGGAGTGGAGGCGGCTGGAGGCCTTGCATGTACTTCACCAGAGGCTTTTGTAAGAACGGGAGCAGTTGTAAGTTTCTTCACGCCGATAGCAGCGACGGTGATGCCGGATTCGACGAGATGATGAAGTTGAAGGCGCTCCAGCAGCAGAGGCTCGCTGCCATGGGTCACCACCTCTTTCCCTACAACAAGTTCGTGGATGAGAGTGTTAGGTATTTTTCCCCCAAATTCGCAGTATAATTGCCCTAATTTTGGGGAAAATGTTGTATAGCATGAAATAATTCATGATTTGTTGTTTTATCTGCTATTGTGATTGTGATTTGGTTGATTTGGTTGGACTGGTAGAGCTGAAATGTGCTCCGCGAGTCGACAAATATACTTGACATTTCCGGCTGATAGCACATTCAAGGAAGAGGATGTTTCCAACTACTTTAGGTATAATTGGTTTTCTTGTGATTTTTGTTCAAGAACGATGAGATGGTGTGTTTATGCGTTTATTTGTGATTTTTGATGATGTTTTTGTATGTATTCAAGCATGTTTGGACCTGTGCAAGATGTTAGGATTCCATATCAGCAGAAGCGGATGTTTGGATTTGTGACATTTGTCTATCCAGATACTGTCAAACTCATCTTGGCCAAAGGAAATCCTCATTTTGTTTGTGATTCTAGAGTGCTTGTCAAACCTTATAAAGAGAAAGGAAAAGTTCGAGAAAAGTAAGCATGCGCATCTTTGGTTTTTGGTTTTGTTTCAGCCGATGATAACTAGTTATTTTTTATTGAATCATTTCTAGGAAACATCATCAGCAGCAAGAGGAGTATTCGTCTTGTTTAAGTCCTTCGGGAATTGATTCTAGGGAGCATTTCGATCACCCCTTTGGTGAGTCGACTGAATTACTGCTTTTGTTTTCCAATAGATAGGCTAAAGTGCTTTTGTTTGCATTAGCTGAAGTTTGTGTTTCTTGTGCAGGACCTAGAATGTTGCTCAGTCCGCAAGATATGATGCTTAAGAAGAAACTGAAGCAAGAGGCGGATTTGCAGCACGCCATTGAACTCGAAGGTCAAAGGATGTTGAGATTGCAACTGAGGGAAGCTGCTCAAAACCATAATAACAGCTATATGCAAATGTTTCCTTCGGGCATCCCATATTCCTCGCCAAGAATGTCTCAATTGCTTATGAATCAACATGACACTTCTTCGTATCATGCAATCAATGAAGATGACGCAGAAGGTCAGCTTAATCGATGGCTTATCTTTCATTTATGTATTCTCAAGAAATTATAGTGACTGTATCCTATGTTCACCTTTTGTGTTTGCTATTATAGAGTCCAGTCATGCTGCTGATGAGAAGTCGGGTTTTGAAGGAGGTGACTCATTTTTTAATAACAATGTTCACTGTGGCAATCACCTGCATCTAGCAGACGCTGATGATTCTGATCTCCATCAAAGGTGCACATTGAATTGTTCGACAAGAATGTTAACTGTCAGTATGAAACAATAATATCCTCTTCTGTTTAAATTGAAAACAGCATGGAGCATGTTCTTCCAGATAATCTGTTTGCTTCTCCGACAAGATCAGCTTCTGAAAACCCGGCTTTTGCTGAAGGTGACGATAACGCACCTGCATCATCCAATGGTGCTGCTACTTTGCTGCCCGGTGGTTCTCCGCTCACCATGGCTTCTCTTCAATCGTGTTACTTACAAATGCCCAGGTACTGCTATATTTATTTCTTTCCACGAATTACATTTTCTAAACTCACTCGGGTTTCACTGTTCAGGTTTTCCTCCGGGCAAGAAGCCATCGAAATGTAGCTGTTAGAAGGTGGTGATGCTAGGAAGCAGGAATTAGCTTTAGCTTGGTAAGCAACTGAAAAACCATGTGCAAATTTCCATCATTAATTTGATGCCATGAAACTTTTACTTTATGTTAATGCAGAAAGTTTGTGTAGCATATACAAGGAAGTAGAAGAAAGTTGATTAGCTGTATGGCCAAAAACTATACCCACACAGCAGTAACAAAAGATGATCTTTAGAAGAAGCTTTTCATCAAGATTGTTGCCATTATCTCATCAATACCATACTATTACTAGTTTCAAGATATACATAATGGGTGGACAGATGAAGTCATTAATGTGAGTGGGGTTCTCTCTCTCATTTTGTACCTCATTGTAGTTATGTGCTGGACCACACCACACAACTAATAGTAGCATATAACAATCACTAGCAAGTAGCAACAATATATTGTCAATTAATATACATATATGTTCCTCTAGCTACTCTTTAATTAATAGTATTGACATATGCATTGGAGAAACATAGGATGCCTTAGTATTTTACACACAGGAAATTGGAAGTTAGAGAAATGTTTATTTTTAATTTTTAGTGATTATGCATAACCTTTTAACATTTCTTGAATCACTATTGTGGAAATAAAGCAGGAAAAAGTTTTTGAATCATGTAACCAAAATAAATTGTACCGAGACGAGAAATAGAAGAAAAAGTAAATTCTTTTGTGCCATAATTAAAGGGCCACCTTTAGGCCTTTATGGTACTCTTTTGTCTCATTTTGTATTTTCTTTAAAGTGGGCAAAGAGCTCATACACTCATGTGGTATCTTTTCTATATTTCTCTAAAATACTATTGGTGTTTAATATGAAAATCAATAAAGTGGATTCAAGATGTCATCATCTGTATTTCCCGATTAATGACACAAGGTTATGTCTAGTCTCTACCCTCTAGGTTGTTTTTCACGAAATTGTCGGGCTTAATCAACAAATTTAATTTGGATTAGGATGATGTACCCGCCGTAAATTTGTAAGGAGGGTCTAGGGCATCACTAACGCTGCCGTAAAATAGGACCGGACCGAGTGGATTGACACATTTTCTGAAAATGGGGAAGAAGACTGCAAAAGAAAAGGAGAAGGCGATGACTGAAGAATGAGCCAAAAAAGTAGACGGGGCTGAGAAAATGAAAATATTGGCGCGCATCTTCGCTGATATTTCGAAAGACCAACAACCAAATGATCAATTTTTTAGCGAATGTTGCTCTAAAAGTACAATGGGCTGAAGTTGGTGTGGGTACTTGATCGTCATTACGATCACTGGCCTGAGTGCACAAAAATTTCTCCAAATTCGCCACCATCATTACCAATAATTGTTAGATGTGGCCTAGCGACTATAATTGGGATGACATTCGCCAACAGTTGGAGCCTGGAGGACGGATGTTCAAGAACGGACAATTATCCGAAGCAATCCCAATTTTGCACGGTTTTGAGGCTTCTTGTGCCCCGAATGATAGCTTCGGCTATTACTCTACGACCGGTGCCTATACCGATCTAAATACCACAATAAAAGAGAATTTGCATTTTTCCTCGTGACTGAAGTTAGAGAGCCTCCCCATGGGGTTGAAGTAGCCAATACGAATGGGAAGGCTCCCAAGGCTCCAAACGTTGCACTCACCTTCAATGGGTTTTATGTTACGACTCCTACTGCTATGATCAAAAGTAACAACTAGCATGTTGTGCAATAAAAAACTAAAACTATACTTACGCCTACTCACACATAAATCTTATTCCATCTGTCTCACTATAAGTGAGACATTTTCTTTTTTGTTGTTGTTAGTATTTGCTTGTTAACAAGAAAATTTTAGTGTGAATATGACTTGATATAACTAAACTAAACACATGGTATAACAACAAAATGGGGGGAAAAAAAAAAGACAAAATAAAATAAAAGTTTGGGGAGACTAGTGTTCACCCGGATCGCCTAAGGCTATCAGACGATTATGGCTCTTGCTCGGATGGAGTTCATTGGTCTTTTTTCGCAACTTTCTTTCGGACTTTTATTTCGACCTGCTAGTTGATGCTCCAGTGTATGCTAAGATTGAACATAAACTTAGTTTTGATTTTTATAAATGTAAAAAAAATTTCAATAACATTTTAATTGTATTACAATCTAACTGAATATATTAATTGAAAATCGAAACAAACAACATTTTACGTGCGTTAAACGAGAGTGATGCTCACGTAAGAATCTCACATAAGATATGTACCATATCATTCCTCGTAATATAAATAAAGAGGTTCAAATCAAAACTCTTCTTGGACATGGGTTTGAAAACCAAAGGTAGTGAAATCTTGAACATCAATCGTAATATAAATAAAGAGGTTCAAATCAAAACTCTTCTTGGGCATAGGTTCGAAAACCAAAGGTAGTGAAATCTTGAACATTTTATTGATGTAGTTAAATTAATTATAAATGTAGTTAGTTTATGTGCAAATATTTAATGTAATTTTCTTACGTTTCACAGTAAGATTTTATATGTAAAAGTGTTTGATTTGGTTATAACAATCAAAGCTGATTCAAAATTTCAATCCAAATTAGGCCCGCTTGTTCAACTGGTTTCAGTCAATTAATCTGTTTCAATTTTTTATAAATTTTAGAATCGGAATCGGATCAGAATCGGCAGGTTCGGTTCCAAACTCGAACCGATGTGTAATTTCTATCCGAATTCATTTGTAATTTTAAATAATTCAATGGTAAAAGATAATAATTCAACGTCTAGAGAGATAAAATATAATACCTAAAAATTCAAATAAACATAAAAAAAAATGCAAATCAACAATACAATAATATTCATGTCCTTAATGTTGGAAAGGGCAGTACTCCTTCCTTTTTATGTTAATAGAGACGTTTCATTTTCTACACCCGTTTTAAAAAAATAATATGAAATGGTTAAAGTGGATAAAGTATAAGAAAGAATAATGTATAGAATAGTCTTCGTTACATTACTCTCTCTCACTTTATATTTTCTTCACTTTAACTAATTATTACTCTCTCCAACCTACTTTAGCAGTCCTGGATTACCATTTTTGGGTGTCTCACTTTAGGACTCTTGATTGGAATATTCCATCAACGGTAGTAGGTCTCACATTCCACTAACTTTTTTCCATTCACATTAAAAAAAATTAAAAAAAAAACTTTTTTTCACTCACATTTTCTTATAATACTAGTATATAAAAGTAGGACTCACATTCAACTATCTTTTTTCACCAACTTTCATTTACATTTTCTAAAACTCGTGCCAACTTAAATGAGACTCCTAAAGTGGAACGGATGGAGTATTATTTTTCCAAATTGAATGCAGAAAATGAAACGTTTCAATTAAAGCAGAAAGAATGGATTGCTACTTTGTAAAGAATCATCAAAAGAATTAACAAATAGTAGTCGGACTAGTTTTTCTAGCAAGTCTTTTTAGAAAAAAGGACTTATAAAGATTAGCAATTTAAAAAAAGGAGTTTTAAATTGAATTTCATTTTTCTTTTTCTTTTTCTAAACAAATATTCAGCGGAATTATCAATACTAATTGATATTGTTGTGACGTTTTGGTTTAAAATTGAATAATTAATAAATTGTTCACAAACATGTTAAAACCGCATGTTAAATGAATTGTTACATAAAAATTTTGTTATAAATAACATAGTATTTGTATAAGCTCTGTGTGAGATAAAAATGAAGTTATGATATCCTACTTATAGTAGTTAATTCATCAAAATTGGACTAGGAAAATAATTTTAGATTTAAAGTATCATGGTTTAAACATTTTAAATACTTCAGAAAACAGAGTTCGCAAATTTAACATGGTTTAAATATCAAAATCACTCAATGTTTACAATTATTTTATTCCAGTTCAATATATTAAACAATTAAGTTAAATTTATTAGTATATTAAATTATAAAAAAATGGAATTGAATTTGTAATTTGGTTCTTGTTTAGGAACTGATTGATCCCGGTTAGAACCGAAACCGTTTCTTAAATGGAATCGGTACCAGAATCGGAATCAGACTCGGTTTTCCGATTCCCAATTCCTCAATTAACCAATCAGTTCTGGTTCCGGTTCCAATAAATCAAGAATCGGAGAACAATTTAAGCACCCTAACCCAAACTAAGCAATTTACATAAAAATAATTGAAAATTAATAAAATTGAATTTTAAAAACTCGATTCTATATTAGTTTGACCAAATTTCTTTAAAAAAAACCTAGAAGTTTGGCTTTTTGTTTGTCCTGCAACTTAAAACTAGCTAAAAAAATGTTAAAGCTTAATTTTACAACACATTTCTTTTAGTGAAATTGTATATAATATGAAGCCGTGAAATCATAAGCGAACGTTATCAATGGTAAAAAACGATATTATATGATTGAAAAATATCAATAGTATATTATGTGGTTGTTTGGTTTGTTACATAGAATAATCATGAGATGTAGTCTATAATTAAGTTGTGAGATTATTTTAGTTGAAGGAGATGACTATTAATAATTATCACATGATTGTCCATCTAAGATTTAGTTGTGAGATTTAATCTCATGAATCAAATACAATACATGTTTAATCCCGAGATATAATTTTGCAAAGCGAATAACTCCTACATATAGCCTGATTGATTTGCTATGAGATACTTTTGAACAAGTCTGGACTTCTTAATTTTCTCAATTAATTTTTAAAGTTATGTAATGAACCATACATTACTAAAGTTCACTATATATTTTACTCCCTCTCGTTGAGTTATTCGATTTTTTGCACTCATTTTGAAAAAATCATAATAAATAGTTAGAATGGATAAATTATAAAGTAAAATCGAGAATAATGTAGATAAGAGTCTTCTCCATTTTAACTATTTATTACTACGATTTTTTCAAAAAACAAGTGCACAGAATGAAGTGACTCAACTTTTATGGGACTGAGGGAGTATTAAAATGTACTATATCGTTCTGACTTTTCTTTTTGGTTTGTACCTACTAAAGTGATTAATTACTAAAAATAAAAACACTTTTCATTTCTCTTTCCACTTAATACACAAAATCAACTGTATAAATTATGTTATCATCTAAGGAAGTCGTGGTCATCTTACTTGACATGGAGGAAGTAGTATTTAACCTTGCATAGCAAATTAACTTTACTATGCAGCCATCACTTGATTAAAGAGCACTACTGCTATTTACTACACCACCGTCCCATTTTAAGTGAACCATTTTTATTTTTGGATGTCCCTAACTAAATGATATATTTGTGAAAAATAAAAATCTCATGCCAAAATAAAAATGTTCTACTTAGAATGGGACGGAGCGAGTATATAAAAATGGGTGTAATTTTATTACGCCCTCCGTCCCACAAAAGATGTCACACTTTCCTTTTTAGTTTGTCCCACAAAAGATGTCATATTTCCATGGAAAAAGTTCTCTCTCACGTTAATATAAAAATTATATTTTCTCTCTCCATCTAATACAAAAAACAAAACCTCCTAAAATCACATATCATCCTACAAATGTGACATCTTTTGTGGGACGGAGGGAGTATTGTGTTACAAAAGAAAAATGTACATAGCTTTTGGGAAAGAAAAAGAAAAGGAATGGTAACTTTGTTTATACTCATCTTTATTCGCCAACTACCCTTCCTACCCCTCCGTGGGCAAACTTGCCCCCTCCCAACCCTAAACTTTGACCACCAAAAACAACTGCTCCCCACTTCATCAATACACACACAGAGGAGAGAGAGAAAAAGAACAAATCCACTCCCATTTCCCCTGTCCGCCTATATTGGCATTTTTTTCTCCATTTCCTCTTTATTCATAATCACCCTCATTATATTAATATTAGGAATGTAATGATTAGCCAAATATAAGCACCAACTCATCATTACCTTTTCTAACATGATTGAATCTTAGCCACCCCCTCTCTCCCCCCTAATAATTCCCCATATTAAATACGCCCCTTCATCAATAAATCAAATCAAAAACAAAAACAAAACATAAACAAACCCCCTCTCTTTCTCCATGGATTATCAATAGTGTCCTTTATAAAACCCTACCCCTTCCTCTCCCCCCCATTTCTCTCTCCCCCATTTCTTCTTGGAGAGGAAGAAAAAGCTAAAAAGCTTCAAACTTTGAGAGCAAAATGGACACATACGAAGCTACTCAAGTAGTGATGTCAAGGATCCAAAGCATGGATCCGGAAAACGCCTCCAAAATCATGGGCTCCATTCTGATTCAGGATCAAGGCGACAAGGAGATGATACGCTTAGCATTCGTCCCTGATTCCATCCTCCTCTCCTACATCAACCAAGCCAAGTCCCGTCTCTCCTCTTCCCCAAAGCCCTTCTCCTCCTCCCCAAGAATCTTGATTCCCAACAACAATTTCCACCACCACCACCACTTCACCAACCCAAGCAGCAGCCCCACCCCTTCCCTCAGCCCGAGGCCCTTCTCCTACGCCGCCGCTCTCAACGCCCCCACCACTCCCTCCGCCCAAAGTTTCAATTTTTACGGCGGCGACGACTCCTCCGTGGATCCAGCGATGAGCCCAAGTGGCCGGAGTGACTCCCTCGTCTTCCCATATGGCGCGGAGGAGCCAAGCCCCCACCACCCCTTCCACCGCCGGAGCAGCTCGGTGAACGACGCTGCGTTTCTTGCTAACATGGATGACTGCGGCGGCGGCGGCGGGTGGCGCCCCTGCATGTACTTTGCCAGGGGCTTCTGCAAGAATGGGAGCTCTTGCAAGTTCCTTCACGGCGGAGAAGAGGCGGCGGCGGAGGTGGGGTCTCCGGGAAAGGGGTTTGATGAGTTGATGAGGATGAAGGCGATTCAGCAGCAGAGGCTTGCGCTCATGGCGTCGTCTCCTCGCGGCCATTTTTCTGCTTACAATAAATGCATCGACTTTCTCAATGAGAATCCGAGGTAAAAAAATAAAATTGGGGGAAAAAATTTAGTCTTTTTTTGCCTTTTTTGTAAAGTCTTGTTCTTTTTTGGGAGCAGTAAAAATCTGGCTTAATGATCTAATTTAGCAATGTGAATGTTAGATTCTAATGTAACTGAGTAGGAAAGTTGTGGCTTTTGGTGAGTTTCTTGAAGCAATGCTGTTGGAAATGCTGAATTGGTATTGTATTGAACTCACAGGAATGAGTTTTTACCTATGGGATTGGGGGCTGCTGCTTTGAGTTCGAGCTCTCGGCAAATTTACTTGACATTTCCAGCAGATAGTACTTTCAAGGAGGAAGATGTCTCTAGCTATTTTAGGTAGGCGATTCGATCTGATTCGATTGGATGTTGGTTAGTTTTGATGATCAAATTGTTGTTGTAATGTGAGCTGATCTATCTACTTTTGAAGTATGTTTGGACCTGTTCAAGATGTTAGGATTCCGTTTCAGCAGAAGCGGATGTTTGGCTTTGTGACGTTTGTGTATCCGGAAACGGTCAAGCTCATCTTGGCAAAAGGGAATCCTCACTTTGTCTGTGATTCTCGCGTGCTTGTCAAGCCTTACAAGGAGAAGGGGAAAGTCGCTGAAAAGTAATTCCGAACCACCCCGTTTTACTTTTATAAAAACTTTAGGTCGTTCATGTAATGAACCGTTGTGACTTGTACGCTCGTTCTAGGAAACAACAACACCACTTGGATTTGGGCATGGAGTCTAGTGAGAACATTGAGCTCCCCTTTGGTAAGCTTGCGTGGATGGTGAATTATCGAGTTGTAATAGCGAATTTAGTGGTTCGCTTCGTTGCTGAGGCTTCTCTTGGTTTTGCTTTAGGATCTAGAATGTTGTTCAATACACCGGAGATGATGCTGAGGAGAAAACTGGAGCAGGAGGCCGAATTACAGCATGCGATCGAGCTTCAAGAAAGAAGGATCATGAATTTGCAACTGATGGACCTGAAAAACCATCAGCATAATCATCACCTCTTGCAAGGTTTTAGAGCCGGAATTCCAATGTCCTCGCCTCGCCAGTCTCAGTTTCTGATGAATCAAAACTTCATCCCTGATGGCTCGAATCAAGAAAACACGGAAGGTTTGCTCTAATTTTCTTTCGTATGCGGAAAGTAATTAGTACTTATGTCTAACAACATGTTTTCAACTACAGAGTTTGATGGTCCAGCTAAATCTACTAACTTGGTGCCGGAAGGAACTAAATTCTGTAACAACATTGTTGTTGGCAACGACAACGGCGATGATTCTAATACCCCTCACAGGTATGCAAAATGAAACTATGTTTTGGTTGCTGTGGATAAATCCATCCATCCCCATATTTCGACTGATTGTATGTTTTTGTTTGGGATAAAACACGAGTGCAGCTTTGATCACATGCTTCCCGATAACCTTTTTGCTTCTCCAACAAAAGTAGCCGGTGAGCACCGTTCTCTTTTCTCTGAAGCTTCGGCCTCTGCTGATGATAGTATACCTGTAACAATGACCTCCTCCAAGAACACTACCAGCCTCGTGCTTCCCGCCCTGGCTTCTCTCAAATCGTGTAGCGTCGAAATACCAAGGTACTATTATAAGCTTCCTCCATTGCTTAGTTACTAGTTTAGGTGAAGAAAGAATTCCAAATTTTACAAGTGAAATTGACTCTTCAGGTTTTCTGCTGGGCAAGAAGCCATTGAAATGTAGGTTTGTTAGAGTTGGAATGGATAGCAACAACCAAGAATTAACTTATGTAGGTAAACTTGATTTCATCTTCAAGTTCATTAGTTAGATATTCCTGTTTCTGATTTTTTTTTCTTTTTTTTAATGCAGAAAGATTGAATATAGCTAAAGCAAAACAATACCCCTCCATCAACAAAATACATAATGGCACTACTATTACTACTACTACTAAAGTGCTGATTGAATGGGAGTAGGGCTCTTTTCTCTGACTACCCCACATTTTGTACCCTCTCTTCATGTGTAAAGGGACCACCACATTATTTAACAAAAGCATATAACAAACAAAAGGTACCAGTGATGATACTATATAATAGCATATTTACAAAATCCTGTGTTTACTTTTGCAATGTGAAAATCATTTGGTGTGTGATTACTTGGTATTTTATTATGCAACACAGGTGGTGGTATTATTAGCTAAATGATGGTCATGATGCATCACATAAAGAAAGTAGGAAGTGAAACATAGAATAAGTGGAAAGGCAAGAGAAAAAGGAAAAGGGTGGGTTTTTGAGGCATGATTAAAGGGACTTTTATAGTAGAGTAATTTGTCTGATATAAAATGAGGGGCAGAGTGCACATGGGTGCTGACACAAAATTTGAATGTTTGAGAGAGAGATATAGTACTCCTAGTAGGAGTAAATAATAAAAATAATTATTAATAATAATAATAATAATAGCTTCCTTTCACTTTCCACACCACAAACTCACATGCCCACTGACCTCTGCTATCCACATGTCTTTGGCCTTTTGTTTTTATGGGTTCTGATGCCCTTTTTTTTTCCTTTTCTATGTCCTCTCCTTTTTTATGTTCCCCTACTAAATTGTTGTCATCAGATTTTGCAGTTTTAGTTTTAGATTACTACTACTAATTTACCCATTTTTCCTCAATTATTTTCATAGGTTCCATAGTTTTTTTCTTTTTTTGGCCCAAAATTTATGTTTAATAGCTGATTCAGTTCAAAAATATTGGAATCAGAGCTAAATGTGTATGACCAAAAAATCGCGTTTTGTTGGTTGGACCTGTTAAGTCCGGTTATGGTTTCAAATTTTGGAACTGCTAATCTAGTTTCAGACCAAATTTGCTGGCTTGGTTTAGTGATGCATCACTGTATGAGGCATGGTTGCATATAATTGTCTAATTTGTATTTAAATTTTTATTCATAATAGGGCAAATTTCTACAACAACTATAAGTTATGTCAGAATCTAGTCAATCCTTCAATTTCAAAAATCGATAATTATATCATGGTTTTGACATTTCTCAATTGTCCCATTGAATTAGATTTAGAGGGAAATTATGTATGTGGAGAGCTAAATACTTTAGTCTAATCTTATATTCTATACTTTTCATACTAAAATCAATAACTTTTGAGTGATATACACTTTTGTAAATAAAATATTATGGATTTTGGCTTCTGCATCATATACAATTTTCTTCGGACAAATAAGAAAAATGTCAAAATTATGACATATTTGACTACTTTTAAAAGTTGCGATATTGACTACGATTTGATGGAATTTTGTGGTTTTATCATACATGCAATTTATCCTGTATATTTATTATGAAATGATATTTAAATTTGAATATCAAAAACATGATTTTTGTATTTGGCATGATTTGCAATATTGATCTATTTTTTCATCATTAAATAATACTCTGATTCTGCTTCCAAAAGAATGCATAGGAGTAGCTCCGGAGCACATTACACTATTAATTTAAATTTGATTAAAGAATAAATTAGAGTTGGAAATAAATTTGAGGTTTTTTTTAAATGCAATTGGGTCTATAATCAACTCGATTTTACGCCCCACTTACTCTAGATTTTTGTACTTTTATATATATGTGCTGTTTCTACTTTCTAGCTCTGGACATGTTTACTATATGTCTGTTCCAACACATGATATTTCCAACTTTTAATAAAGGCTAGTTAAATAATTGTTCATACTTATAAACATATAGTTTTATTCGTTTTGACATGATCATATTGAAATGAAAGGTGAGGTGATTCCCCAAAACCAAAGTTCAAAAAAATTATAGGCAACATTATTATTATGTAATATATATTTGGACAGGTAAGTGGCATGGCATGTGTGGTGGGATGTACTAGTAAAATGTAGTCATCTTTAACTTATTATCCTTTTGAAAATGGAGAAAAAAGGGGTCCTCATTTTTGCTGCATTGGAAGTAGTGACAATCTCTCCGTATTGATCCTCTTGTTTTTCTGTCTGCTGCCCATTTATTTTATTTTAATTTCACTATTTAAATATTATTATTACTATAAAGTTAGTTATTCGAGTTATCATGTGCATTATGATGTTCGATTGCACTCGTGTAGCTTGCTGTACAGAATATCCGGTTGGATCAAGTAGTATATTATTTTATTTTATTTATAATATGACGCAATGTAAGGATTTTTGTAAAGCACAAATATAATTATCCTTACTTTATTAATTATTGATTATATTTTAGTTTTTCTCTATTTAACATAATTAATACAGTAATAATTGCATAGATGGCGATATCATTATAATGGATGGAGTATCATATTTTTTAAAATAAAATATAATTATTTCTACTTTATTATCGATTGTATTTTATTTTTTCTCTATTAAATTTACATTGCATTGAATCTAGTGATAAATACCGAATGATAATGTAATGTAGGGGTATAGGGCAATATTAACAAATATCCAGGAAACCATAATAAATTTGATGATTCTATTTTGTCGACATATTTGTCATTCTTTTAACACATCAGCCTCGTACTGCGAGAAGTCTCATATTATGAATAACAATAATTTAAAATTATTTTGTCGTTCTATATGCATTTGATATGTTGGAAAAACTCAAAGAAATACTATGAATTTAAAGAATAGAATTAAAACCTTATATTATGTTATGAACTAAAATATTCTTATAGTGAACTATAATATTTTTACAGTGAATTAAATCGTAAACTCTTCACTGTAATTGCATTTTGGTTCATTTTGTGTTTTAAAGTTTATGAACTAAAATGTTTTTATAGTGAATTAAGCCATAATTATAATGAACTTCGTGTTTACAAAATTCATATAGTTTCATTCTTTCAACTTTTTATCTAATGGTTGGGATTTAGTATCTAGTTATGCATTAAAAATTAGTACTATTATTTTTATTTATATATAGAATGGAGCATATTAAAACTCATTCTTATATTAAAATGCATAACAGCTGTGGTTTAATGTACTAAGTACAACGTATGTAATGCTCTAAGTGTAGCGTATATAATGCCCTATTCACATGTGACTAAGGCCATCCACAATGGGGTGGAGGATAGTCCAGACAATACATCCTCCGCCCCTTCATCCGAAACTGTACCCTCGCGGACGACGGAGAAGCCATAGTCCGCGCCCGATGCATCCTCCGCGGACGATATGCAACAAGGTTGCATCGTCCGCCCCACTGTGGGCGAAGCGGACGATACCGCGGACGATGCGACACGTTTTTTATAAAAAAAAATTCTATTTAAACACCCAATTCCCATACCTTTTCCCATCTCCCAATTTCTCTCTCTCATCTCTCACTTTTCAACTTTCTCACTAAACAAAATGAATCCGGGCGGCGATGAAAGAAGTACTTTATTTGATTTCTCAAATAAAAAATGAAATGAAGTTGTTTTTTCCAATTTTTGTAGTGTTTAAATATTCAAATAATAAGTAAAATGCTTAGGGTGGACTATAATCCGCCCCATTGCAGGTGGAAGGGTAGGAGGATAGAATGATGATGTGGCGGAGCATAGGGCGGGGTTTAAGGCGGACTTTACTCCGCCCCATTGTGGATGCCCTAATGTTTGACAAAAACCTTAGATTTTCACCATCAATTTCTGATCTAACGGTTCATATTTGGCATTACATACACTACACATATGACATTACATACGGCGCACTTAGGGCATTACATAAATATTATGCTTTTTGATATAAGAATGAGTTTTGATACTAACCCTATCTAGTATATACTTCCTCCGTCCCCAAATAATATGAACTATTTCATTTTCCGTCCGTCCCTGAAAAGTATGAACTTTCTAATTTTGTAAAAGTCAAATAACATATTACCCTTATACATCATTTTATTTACAACTTATACCATTGTCATTATCAACTTATATCATTACAATAATGTGGACCTCACTCTACACTAACATTATTTCCACTCTTACTTTTCCCCTTATTTATTAAAACTCATGCCGAACCCATTGTTCATACTCTTTGGGGATGGATGAAGTATATAATGAGAGATGTAATCAAATGCAAACTCTAAATATTATATAAACTTCAAACTATGATCTGGATCGTTGGAAAACGTCAATAGATGACAATATAACAACAATAGAAAATATCAACATAGTTTCAACGGTTGACATCGTGTTGACATTGTGTTGACATCAAAAATCTTGAAATTTTACATTGTGTTGATACTGTGCTGATATCGATATTGGATACTCGAAATATTGGATAATTAGATATCCGATATCCGATTTTTCGGGTTTCAGGATCGGGTTCGGGTATAGGATTTTTGAATTATCGGATATCGGATAACCCGATACCCAATCGGGTATACCCAAATTACCCGATTTTTTTTAATTAAATTTAATAAATTATGTATTTATTCTATATTATTTAATTAAATCTAGTCCAAAAATCTTTAACTCTTAAGTCACATTTAGGGTTAATATATGAATTGTGATGTTTATTATTGCTTAATTATAGATGCTATAACTTATGAATTTTTTATTTTTTAAAATTTGTAGTAGTTTTTTTTCTCTTAATCGAACTAATTCAAGTTCGTATCAAATTCGAACTATTACAAGTTTATATTTCTAAGGCCATCCACGGCGCGTCTCTTATCCATCTCTATCTCATCTCGAAGAGACGAGATGGGAGTGAGACATCGATGCAAGCTCCGTCTCGTCGCCATCTCGTCTCCGTCGCGTCCCACGTCTCGTTCCGACGAGGCGGCTAGCGAGAAAGCTCGCCACGCGCCTTGGCGAGATGTGGTTCGTGCATGACACCCACTCGCTGGCCCGCGAGTGGGCGTCGTTTATATCCGTTAAAATCGATTTTTTTAAAAAAATTTGAAAAAAAAATATATATTTAAAAAATTTCCAAAAATTATACTAGCCTTTTATAACCGTTTTTTTCAAATTTATAATTTTTTTTCAATTTTTTTAAAGCCTCCAATCACTTCTATAAATACCAAATCATTCCCACAAATTATCCACCATAAAAAAAAACTCTTCTCACTCAAACACTCCACATTCTTCATCTCAAAACATTTTTCTTCTCTCAAAACATTCATGGATCCATTTGAGCAAATGCGTCTAGAAATGGAACAATCGTTAGAAGAAGATCGACGTAGGGAGGTGGAGGAAGCGTGGCGCGTAAAAAGCAAACTCGGAAATACATCCATCGTGACCGGGAGCAAGCCGCCGCAAGGTTGGTGCGCGATTACTTCTCGTGGGGCCCGGTATGGGGAGATACCTACATCCGTCGCCGTTTCCGCATGCGGCGAGAGCTATTTTTGCATATCGCAAATACATTGGCGGCCCGGGAAGAGTACTTCCAAGAAGGGTTCGACGCTATTGGCCGTCCCAGTCACACAACGCTCCAGAAATGTACTGCAGCAATCCGTCAGCTTGCTACTGGACAAACGACGGATTTGTTCGATGAATACCTGCACATCGGAGAAACCACTAGGAGACTTTGTTTGATGAACTTCTGCAGAGGCGTCCGGGCAGCCTTCACCGACGAATTTCCGCCAAACACCGCAGATTGTCAGTTTCTGCTCCAACATCACGAACAAGCGCACGGATTCCCCGGGATGCTTGGCAGCGTCGATTGCATGTATTGGCAATGAAAGAATTGGCCTGTGGCATGGAGGGGGTCATACACGAGCGGCCACAAAGGCACCCACCCCACCGTTATACTCGAGGCCGTCGCCGACTACCGGCTATGGATTTGGCATGCGTATTTCGGCGTCCTCGACTCAAACAACGACGTCAACGTGCTCAACCAATCCGACCTCTTTAGCGAAGTTCTGAATGTTAAAGCGCCGACCATCAACTTCATCGCTAACAACCGCCAGTATAAAATGATGTACTATCTTGCCTGCCGACGGCATCTATCCGAAGTGGCCAACCTTCATGAAAACGTTCAACAGGCCTGCGAACGAAAAACAGGCTCTTTTTTGCGCAGAAGCAAGAGGCTGCTCGCAATGATTTGGAGAGAGCGTTCGGGGTTCTCCAAACTCGATTCAACATTATCAAAACCCCAGCTCGTACGTGGTTTATGGAGAATATGGTCGACATCATGTATACGTGCATAATCTTGCACAACATGATTGTCGTCGACGAAGGACCTGAGACGGGAAATTGGTTTGACCCTGAGACCCCGGGAAGCTCTACCGCAAGTGGTCCGCCTCGCAGTGGAGTGCATCCGTCTTTGGAAGAGCGGCTGTGTGTTCGGGCTAAGACACGTGATTCTACCGCCCACGCCCATCTCCAGGAGGATCTAATAGAGCACATTTGGGCAAAATTTGGCAACCAGTAGACGCACATGATCTTCATTAAACAACTCTTTTTTTTGCTTCTTTGCCTCCATTTTTTTTAATGGTGTGTTTTTTTTGTTTTTTTAAAATTTTATTTATGTGTGTTTATTTTTATATTTTTAGAATTTTAAATTATAATTTTATTTTATTTAATGAAGTGTGTTTTTTTATTAATTGGATTTGTTGAAAATAAAAATAAAAAATGAAATTGAATGAATAGTTAAGAGATGAGATGGTTAAGAACATCCACAGTGGGAAGACCGCGGCCCTTGGCCCGGAGTCGGCCCAGGCGCGGCCCCCCACTACTGAGGCGAGAGAGGGAGTCGGCCCAGGGGGTGGACGAGAGATAGGCGAGCTCTCGGCCTGGCCGAGGCCCTTGGGCACGAGGCGCGGCCCTCCACTGCAGGGGGCCGAGAGCCGCGACCCTTGGGCTTCCGATTTTTTTTAAAAAAATTTCTAGTTCTTTTATAAATTCTCCATTTTTCCTTCATTTTTTTTACCCCAATCCAAACTCCACTCTTTCCAATTCATCTCAATTTATTTTCAAAATATGAATTCCGACGATGAAAGGTTTCAACAAGCGATCGATCAGGAGTTCGATAAACTAGTTGCAGTGGTGCAAGGTGAAGCTGACGACGAGAAGGAGGAGACGGCGGCGGCTGTCCCTCCGCCGATCTATTATTGGTGGTATATCAACCGTGACCATGTCGGGGTCGACCAGCGGTTGATGGAAGACTACTTCAGCGATAACCCCCGTTATTTTCGTTGTATAATTTTCTCATTTAGAGTATAATAATACAACGAAAATTTTGTTATAATTTTTTTATTTTAATTAATTTACTTTGTGTTTTTAATTATTATAGGCAAATAATTTTTATTGTAGCTAAAATTAAAATATACCAAAAAATATTAAGAAAATAATTTTAATTGGTGGCCCGGAGGGCCACCATTGTAGTGGCCAAGTTTTCATGGGCAAGGCCAAGTTTGTTGGGCATGCACAAGAAATGGTGGCTTGGGCATGCCCAAGAGGGCCACCACTGTGGATGCCCAAGAGATGGAGGGATGTATGTGCTATCTTTTAGTTAAGAGATGGAGTGAAAAGTACAGTGGGACCCATGAATAGTGAAGAGATTAGGGGGTTAAGAGATGAATATGAGATAACTTTGTGGGTGCCTAAAAGTTTGTAGTTAATTTTGTTAAAAAAAATAAAATAAAAATAAAAATCCTAAATCAGGACTGGATACCCGAGTTGGGTATCTGGGTACCCGAAATTATTTTCGGATCGGGTATCAGGTATTAGATTTTGGAAAATTCAGTATCGGATATCCTAATTTTTTGGATCGGGTATCCATGGGTACCCGATTTGACAGGCCTATCTATATATAATGATGTGATCAATTACTAATTAATGTTAACTTATTAATTTTATATGAGAAAAATGTCAACACTATATGGTATTAGTATGTCAATATAAATATAGCTGACATACTTACATTTTTGTATTGATATCGAAAAGTCGTAGAGTTAGTAGATTAATTACATACACTGCAATAAAATTAAGCAAGTAAAATAAAAACAAAAATTACTTTATACTACGAGTACTTTTTTTTATCTATATAAATGCAATCACGTCAATCGAAGATAAGGGAATAATTTAAGATGTTTTTTCAAAGTATAATTTGTCAATTTGACTAGAAAGCAGCCAATGGATCATATAAAATTGTATTATTGTCATTTATTTATTGTGTGTGGTGTTTTAAAATAGAGACAGATGAATAATGATGGATTCAATAATTTTCTCTAAAAATTTAATACACGACTGTCGTTTTCACTATAACTGACTTAGTAGTATTATACAAGCTATATTTTGACAATGTTTTATACCAACATGTCGGCCCTAATCTTCATAATTTCTTTGTAACCTAGCCGCTTCCATATCCCTAGAATAACTGATATATACGTTTATTTTTATTTTTTCATGTCATTATTATTTGTTTTAGTCAGTATGATGACTACAGTCTACATGGTGGTAATAATTATTTTTATTTAATTAAACATGTTAATAACTGTTAACTAAAACATAATAGAGACAACGGATTAAAATATCTGAATCATCACAACCAACAATATTGATGGTTGATGGTGACATTTTCCCATTATGATTAGCTAAGTATTGCATTCTAATCGCCGGAGTCATATGCATTATATAAATCAAAATACTTTCTCCGTAACAAATTTATTAGGAGTCATTTCTTCTAAGTACGATATTTAAGAAATTAATATTTAAAATTTAAGTGAAATTTTTGGCCAAAATTAATATTTAAGAAATTAATATTTAAAAATTAAGTGAAATTAACATAGTATTTCAATTAATACTATGTTAGCAATAGCATGGAATGGACTTCTAGAACTTTGATTGTATAATGCCATTCCGAATTAGATTGGAGTATAATTTTTTATCCGAATTAGAATGCTTCATGAACATAGTATCAATGCCATTCTAATTTTAAAACATGCTAGTATTATTTTTTTATACCATGTTTTCAATTATATAATGTCATGCTAATTTTTAAAGCAAATAATATTATAAACTTTACCCGAATTTGTCATTTCCTACCAATAAAAAAATTATGGCAAATAATATATTATGATGATTTTTTTTTTAATTTCTCGACAACAACTTTTAGAGCTTCAAATTCCAATCGTTGAGGATAGTTTTTCTTGAAGTACACCCACCAAAATTGTTCTTCAATCCATTAATATAGCTGGAATTTTTTTGTTAGTGTGATATTAACAAACTCGGGTAAAAGTTCGTGATATTATTTGCCAAATTAAAAGTTCGTGGAAAAACACAACCTTTTTAAAGTTCCATGATATTAGGGGCCTATATCCCTATAATGTTTCAGAATATTTGATTTTTTGAATCCGCTAGGGACAATCGTGCTCAAAAAAATTTACTCCCTCTGTCCCACAATAAGAGACACACTTCACCATTTTGGTCCGTCCCACAATAAAAGTCACACTTCATTTTTACCATAAATGGTAAGTAGGTCCTACATTCCACTAACTTACTTGACTCACATTTTATTATAAAACTAATATAAAATGTGTGTCTCTTATTCCACTAATTTTTTCGACCCACTATTCTTTACATTTCTTAAAATTCGTGTCCACGATAGATAAGAGTGACTCCTATTGTGAGATGGAAAGAATATAATTTTTTAATTAATTTATTTCTATTAATAATTTTAATGAATGAATTCACATACTAATGAGTAATGAGTTTTATTTTAACACAAATTTATAAGTGTGTCATAAACATATGGAAACACATTTTTCATGTGTAGTTATCATTTTTAATTTATTTTTGTATACAGATTTTTAAAGATAATTAGCTAAGTAGCTCCTCTATTTTTATTCAAGATGTCCACATTTCCTTTTTAATTTGTTTTACTCCGGATGTCAATTTTCTATATTTAGAAATAAATCCCCTCTTTTCTCATTAAAATATTCCATTACTTTTTTCTTTCTACTTTTTCCAATTAACAACTTCAAAAAGCATCTGCTACTAAAAAATGCGGATAGCTTGTATGGAACGGAAGGAGTATATAAGTAAAAAAAGAAAAAGAAAAATGAGTATACCTATCAAATAATAGATCAAAAAATATTTTTAGGTACATTAACCCAGTAAAGTAGTGTCGATGAAATCAATGTTCACTACGAAGTATGTCATGCAACTAAAGCTATTAGTTAATGATTCAAGCGATCAAGTGAGAGAGGAAAGTAGAATTAAGTAATTATGTTATTTGTGTGGTTATCATCAATTTTTTTATAAAGTAAGCTACGCCTACATGATGGAGGTTTTATTTAGTTGTGTTTGTTTTAAATAATGGGGCCTTATAAGGACAAAATATTCTATTTAAATTTTTATCATGTTACATCATTTCTATACACCTAGGTAGGGTACTAGATAGATAGGCGTTCTTGCTGTTTACTTTTATGTTGTGAAATGTAAATCGATAGTGTTATGTAACTAGCTTCCACGAATATATTTTTTCCATTAATCAGGCTCATTATTTTTTCTTTTTTCCAAATGAAGGAAGAATGGGAGTATAGATGTAGAAGGGTTTGGTTTATTTTGTTGAAGTTTAAGAGTAGTACAAAAAAAAACTGTTAAAATCATATTTTACATCGAACATAATTGATTAAAAAAAAAAAGTCATCTATTAGTCCATGTAATGTGGGAGGAGTTAAGCTGGGCTTTAATTAGGGTATTTTGACTTTTTATTCGGCCCAATTTTCTGTAAGATGGATCTGAGGCAACCCAACACCGCTCAATCAGAAATTAGAGTTGAATGACAGATCATGAAGTTTCAAAAATTAAAAATTGTCCCATGACAACTTTTTTACAGGGCAAATTGATGCTAAGTTTTGGTACTGTCTAGTAACGTAAATGCGTATTAATAGACGTCATGGATGACTAATCAACGTTGCTTTGAGCCTAAGAATTTTTAAAATAGCATATATTTGGTCAAATGGGACAATTAAGAATATTTAAAACTTCATGATTTGCCATTTAAATTTTAACAAGTGCGCATAAATCAATTTTCTTACTATTAGGATGTGTAAATGTAGTCATTATGCACCAACTTTTGCATAATACAGGTCGTATAAACTAGTTTAGAAAGGCCCTAATTAATTTGCAGAATAAAGTTCCCTTCCTGTGGAAAAAAAACGTCAAATTAAATGTGAAAAATCTCCAACGGTCGAAAATGAATTAATTAACGTAAAATTATAAATAATGCCGCGGGACCCACACTAACGGTCTACTATCTCAGCTCTGTTTCCCCCTTCTCTCTAAAAAAAGGCGGTGTTGATCGATAATCATTCTGCAAATTGGGATCCCCACTCTCGCCGCTGAGATACAATTTCGTTGCCGATTGATTCACTCATACTGCAATTGAATGGAGGTAGCAATTATCGATTGGAAAACCATCGATTCGAGAGTAGTGATCGACGATTTGTATGAACACATCAATGCTCCAAAATGGGTTGATTTGACCGCCCAGGATGATCCCGTTGATGATGAAGCCTGGTTCTGCCGCCCAGGTAATTCGCACAATTGCTTTTTTTGATAATCGCATTTTCCTTGGGGGTTTTGGTTGAGGTTTTGTGTTTTTCTTCTTGCTTCAATTAGATTGCGATCACCCCAAGAAAGTTGAAGACTTCTTCAATCAGAAAGACATCACTCCTCTCTCCAGTTCCAAAGCCAAGGTTTTGTTTATATTTATCAAGGAATTCAATTTCGATTTTGTTTTTTAATTTGGTTATGAATTACCATTTCAATTGCAAGAAGTGCATATTTCGCCCAAAAATTAGGGTTGATATTGGCATTCTAATATAGTGTCTCAATTTGTCACAACGCAGATTCAAAGATCAGCTAGTGTTTCCGATATTCCTGCTTATCAACGAGGCAACAGGTATACTACACAAATTCCAGTTCAAGATTGCAACAAGTTTTAATCTGTTATGCATATTTACTCATTAGCTCAATTCACTTATGTAGAGATGCAACGCTGAAGAAGAGAGGGACGAATCAGCCTTTCGGATTAGTAGCCGAAGATGCTGAGAATCAAGATCCCAATTTCTCAACCCCCTTGCAACACAAGGCTCGGTTTGGAAAGGCTGCAACCAAGTCAAGCGCTAACAAGAAAGAAGATAGCTATGCTAACGAGGGAGCACCGAAGCTGAGAAGCACTTTGTCTGCGAGGAATCTGTTCTCGGGCACGGATTTGCTGAGTAAAGTTTCCGAGTTCTGCAATGAGCTGAAGAAATTGACTACGAGGGCTCAAGATAAGGAGAGCGCGGAGAATCACACAGAAGAAACAAGTGTTGGGATTCTGAGCGAAAGGAAGCCGTTGCTGGAGACGGGCGGTTCCAAGGGGAGGCTGAGAAGGAAGAAGTGAGTTTTGTGACAGTAGGAACTGGTAGAAATGGTTAATTTTAGGAGTTTCTAGCTTATGTGAAGTTGAATTTGTTCCTACAGGAGAAACGAAGATGGAGAGAACACCCCGATTACTGTGGACGTGAACAGAATCAAACACCTTGATGCCGAGGGCAAGCTGCCAATCCGCACTTGTCCTCCCACTCCACAGTGCTTTTCCGCGACGCCCAAGCCTCTCCGGCCGAGGCCTATGGTATGTGTAGCATCCATACTCTTTTCATCACAAGTTAAACTAAATCCCATTTATAAGAATCAAAGTGATTTCTTTATCTTCAAATGTTTGGTAGATTCATTAGTAGAAATTTATGCTTTAGCTTATCTTGAATGTAACAAGTTATGCTAACTACTAAATATTATGATTGGGTGAAATAGGAGAGAGGAGTTTTGAAGGATTTGAAGCAGATGGAGAAGGAAGTAATGAAGAGCAGCAACCATGGAGGAGGAGAGATTTCTGAGAAAGAAGCAAGATCTTTGGATGTTTTCTGGTTCCTAAAACCTTGCACTCTATCAAGTTAATACACACAACAAATATGCACAAATAATCACAATTCTTTCATTCTTTCCATTTTTTAATCATTCGTGTGGAATGAAAACATTTACTTATTGTAATCCTTCTTGACCAAAATTAGCATTCTCTATATAAAAGTTGAATTTTCTTTTATGGATATAGAAACTCCACTGCAGTGTGATTTTTTCTAATTATGATTACAAAAACATAAACGAAACAAGATTCATGATTTCTTGAATCATCACATCAAATATGATTACATATCTCATAATTCAAGAAATTTCAGAAAGAATATATACAAGAGCGAAAAACACAAGATGAAATTGAAAAAATGATCGAAAATATTATTTATTCCCCTAAGCAGCGAAAAAACGCTTTATAAAAAACGAAAGAAAACGAGATTCACTTTTACATCCAATCCTAAGAGCTAATTAGTGTCGCAGAGGAGGCAATTGAGGAGGCCTCGATAAGCATACCTTAAACGAGGGTAGAATCTACGAGAAGTGAACCTGGTCTCTCTCCAAATCTCATCAACTGTCTCTAAAAATCGGCTCAGATTTCTGATTGGAGAGATGTAGAGAGTCAACGGCACTGCAGAGAAGGCCACCGCGAAGAACAATTGCAGCATCTTTTTCACGAATCAAGCTTGATTTCTGATGATGAGAGATTTTAGTGATTGAATTTATGTTTGAGATAATCACAAAGATGGAATTTGGAATTAAGGGGAAATTTTAATTTTGGTTTGGTTTATGTGGGGTTTGCGATGTGCATTTCCTTTTTTTCGTTTTTTTTTTAGTGTCGAGAATTCTACACTTGTCCAAATCGTACAAGGTCACGAGGACCCAGTTTTTTGTTATGAAATCTTGTCCCCTTTTCTCGATTATTGGGGTCACACATTAATTATACCAATTCTGGCTTCTTCTACTTTATTCGATTTGTATATATCTATATATACACTGATGTTATTCGATTAAAAATAAAATAACCGGTAAAAATTATTTTCCTTATGATTTATAGTAAATTTATATTATTATTATTATTATTATTATAGCATGTGAAATATTCTTATACTTTACTCATTTATAAAAGTAATTTATGTGTAACGGGGAGCTTGAGAGAGAAAAATTTACATGTGAATATGATTTCATGTTTACAATTCATAATCTCATTTGAAACTTGGTATGCAAAAGTTAACTTCTAAGCATCATCTCATCTAAAATTTGATAGACCAAATTTGATTTGGGAGCAAATTCTTGGTTGACTGTAATTCAAAACACTCTAACTTATTTTTTATATCTTAAGTTTGATGGATGACCTATGATATTTAGGTGTTATCCTGTCAAAAGTATGAAAGTCATAGTTGATTTGTAAACATGATCTCATTTGAAGCTTATGAGCATAAGTGGATCTCCAGCCTCATCTAAAAGTTGAAAGGATAAAATAAGTTTTGGCCATTATTTTATTTGTATTCTGGAAGACAAAAATGAGTTATAGAGCGTCATTTTGTATAGAGCTAAATAGAGTAATAGACTACCTATGACATAATTATATGCACCATCTAAATTTAGCTTGAAATACTAAAATTTATTTGCAAGCATCACTCCCTCCAAAACTTTAAAGACCATAAACCTATTTGGCGCTAGTATAGTATTTAAATTAATGAGAAAATTTGCTATAAAAATCACATATTTTGATCAATTTCAAGCTCATCCCGTAATTTCAAATTTATATTTATTTAATAAATTGGTGATATTTAAATCAACATATTATCTTATTATGAATAATCGATATCGTTAATCTCATTAACAATGACATCCACCGATATTTTCATGCAAGTTATATGATATAAAATTTTACCAATTCGCGTCGTATGTTTTTCTATATTCGAAACCAAGTCATATGAGCCATGAGAGACATTATATATGTGGCAGTAATTGTAACCAAGCACTCCACGAAGTCTAGAAGACTAATTTGTTCCTTGGGGCAACGTACTAAATTAAGTTACTTGAGCCACACTAAACAAATATTTGGATATAAATAGAGCCACACTGATTGATGAGGTGTTTAAATAGCCGACCAATATCTATGGTATCTCCTTTCATCCACTAATAAATTTTTTATTTTACTATTTTCATTCCTCCATTATTAATTTTTTTTTTTTCTTTTTCACTATTTTACTAATGGACCTCACATTCCTCTAAATTTATCTCATTTTAACATTTTATTATAAAACTAATACACCCTATGTATCAAAATAATATACACTTTGAGTTCGGTACGGATTTTAACGTAAAATTAATAAAGTAAGAGGGAGAGATAGAGAGAAAAAGTAATTAAAGTATTGTTAGTGGAGAATGAGTCTCACTTTATTAAAGAGAAAAGACTTTCCAAAATTTGAAAGTACTTCCTCCGTCCCTAAAAATTTGTCACTTATTTCCACTTTCATCCGTCTCTAAAATTTTGACACCTTTCACTTTTACCATTTTTTGCAGTGGATCTCACATTCCACTAACTCAACTCATTCTTACTCACATTTTACTATAAAACTGATATAGTATAAAAGCAGGACCAACATGCCAATAACTTTTTCAACTCACTTTATATTACATTTCTTAAAATTCGTGCCAGATCAAATGGTGACAAATTATAAAGGACGGAGGGAGTATATATTCTTGTGAGACGGATTAAAAAGGAAAAAGTTCATATTTTTATGGGACGGAGGAAATACATGAAAATAGGATATAGATTTCCACTAACATTTTCAACCAACTTTTTATTATATTTTATAAAATTCGTGTCAAATCAAAACTCGTCTTTATTGGTCGGTGGATGGAGTATTATTTTAATATACATTATGTTAGGTCTTTATAGTCCTAGTTCGATGGGTCCACCCGAATAAACTGAGAAGGTTATTATAGAAAATTGTTGACCGATTAGCCCACACCAGAAATAGCCCTAGCCCGGTTACACTGGCCCAAAACACAAGTGAATTTGCTTGATTAGTTATAAATTTCCTTACTACATTGTTGTCAAACTTTATGAATTTGCTCGATTATTTTGATGTTTGTTGAATAAGTTTAGCTTTCTTGGCACCTAATAAAAAAGATCTAACTTCGACAATTGAAAGAAGACACATATTTTTGTTAAATACGTATCAAATTATTATTATTAATAGATATTTTACTTTTTAGTATTCCTCTGTTTTCTAAAAATAGAAACACTTAATTTTAGGAAAGTTCTTCCTCTTTATGCGGTAGAACACAATTTTTTATTAACACATTCTATTAATCTCTCTTACTAATTTTGCATTAAAATCTATGTTATTCTAAAAATAATTATTTTTAAGAAACAAATAGAGCATTATGTCAAGGTGATAGGATATATGTGATGCCATCTTTTATGAAATGTCACAGGTAAAATGTAATGATACTCCAATTTTCTAATAATGACTTGATACTTATACAGTACTAAAATACTAGCGAGATTATTATCGAAACTATTGTAGGAGACTAGGAGTGTGTCTCATCATTCCAGATAATATTTTATTTTTTGTTATAGGAATTATTGATATGTTTGTTATGACACACATCTAGATAACAAAAGACACAATACAAACTTTTATAAATTATACTCTCTCTTTAAAATTATGTATTGTATTATTTTTATTTTAATCTGTTTTTAGAATTATGAACTTTCTCTTTAAGAAATTTTTTTCCTTCTAATAAGAGGAGCAATCTCCAGTAGTATTTTAATATATTTTTTATTTTTTTCTTACTTTATTAATTGTGCATTAAAACTCATGTCTCTTTAAAAGTTTATATAAAGTTTATATACTTTTTATGAAGTAGTATACTATCTAATGTATACTAGTGGTAGTGGAATTCAAAAAAGAAAATTAACGAAATATTTGTGTAATTATATTTTTGGAACAAATTTTTTTGTATCATTCGTTATATTTTGAAATTTTATTTTACTCAACATAATATACTGCGGTATAAATAGAAGATGGAAATTATAATTAAAGGACACGTGGAAACTAATAACCTAGGTAGCACCTAAATGCCATACATCGAGGGTGAGAGGGTTCCCATTTACCCTTTCCCATTTTGAAGGCGCAGTGTTTAAGCAGTCGCAAAGCGAAAAACTCATCTCCATACGCAGATTCACCAAAATTAAATCAGCAAAAACAAATTCACAAAATTCGCTTCGGCAATGGCAGGGCGATTTAGATCTGGTCTTCCTCTCCTCCGCCGAGCTCTCACCGCTGCTAACTCCTCCTCCGCCCAGAGATCCGTCGTTTGCCCTACTCTCGAGGTATACTTACGGATCTTCGATTTACTATTTTTCATCTTATGTTCTCAGAGATGCTGTTCAATCGATTCCATTTTGTTGTTTGTCCTTCTATTATTCAACGCATTTCGGAAGTCTCCGCGGAGGAATTAATCTTTTCCAGTATTTTTTAAATTTGATTTTTTTCCCTTATTTCGTTCAATTGATGATTCTATTGATATTTTTTTATGGATTGCCATATGCTGTTGTTTGTTCCACGCATGGAAATGTGGTAGACCATCAAAATCTTAGCATTTTTATAACTACAGTGTGGCCATTGTTTTACCAAGTTGCAAATGCCCAAAACACACACACACACACCGCCACAGGATGGTTTTTTTTCTTTTTTCTTTTTGTTATATTATTACAGTATTATATGTGAAAACATGGAATAATTTTAAGCCGTTATTTTATGTAATGTATTTCAGTCCGCGAAGAGCTATGCTACCGCCGCTCCTGCAAAAGAGAAGAAGGTCAAGGTAATTGTCATTCCATTTTGCATGTAAAGTGAGGTTAGAATTGTTTGGTGGATGAAAATCATGAATGACTTGTTTGAGAAGGCCTGTTAGTCATGCACTTCTAGTTTCGTTTGAAATGTTATAATTTTCCAAACCAGGCTTAAGCCTAATATTCTAAAGTGCTGCTCTTTACATAGACAAATTTATTTCTGACATTTTTAGATTTTCTTGCGTCTATGTTGTTATTTATGACAACTATGTCCTTTCCCTTCTTTCATGAAATGCTTTTATTTTTTGGAATCACAATTTGCTCAGCAGAACAGTACAAATTTAATGTTTATGCTTATGTTCGCCCATTCAGTTTGTGCATATATTGGACCAGTTTCCTGAGGTGTGTTGAAGTTTTTAGCTGTATCAGTTGTTGCTAAAAAGTTGTGTTATAGTGGACCAATGCTGGCATAAATTGTGATTTGGTTCTGATTTGATAACTACGACTTTTATCTGCTCCATTCTTTTATTTTCTTTACTTCCCAAAGTTCTTGAAGTTACCCATTTCTATAGAATTTCTGTTTAATGCATATACTACTTGATTATCTGATCAATTGACAGATTAGGAGTGTGTTTCCTAACATCTGTAGTATGTACTTGATACCTTGAAGAACAGAAATTTTTTTTATATTGATTCTGTGTCATCCTATCAAAGCTAAATCTTTTCCGCTACATGGTTTCTTAAGTAGGCGACATATGGATGCACAAGTTGGGGCTTCTAGGAAATATGTTCATCGTAGATACTTTTTAATTTGCTTCATTTTGGTGCTTCATTGAGCTGATCGTGGAAGTTAGATTCACAGTTCAATGTCAAGCTTTTTTCCTCTTGCCAATATTGCTGCTACTTGTACAGTTTTTTTGGAATATGGTAGTATGAACCTTGTACTTATAAATTGTGACCGGTCAAATGATGATCTATGTTATGCCAAGTTTATGTTTTCTGGTTGAAACAAACAATCAACTTTTTGTAACTGTGCTAATGGAAAAGATCCTATTCTAATGCTGTGTGGGGCATTGTAATATCTTGGATTCAATGTTGATCGATTTCATTTTAGGTGCCTGTGACAATGTTTGGGGTGTCTGGAAACTATGCTTCAGCTTTGTATATCGCAGCTGTCAAAGCCAATGCACTGGACAAGGTTGAATCTGAGCTTCTTTCCCTAATTGAGGCTTCGAAGAAAAGCCCTACATTTTCTCAATTCATGAGGGATGTATCAGTTGACGCGGATACAAGAAAGAAGGCTATTACTGATATTTGCGACCAAGCTAAATTTTCAGAAATCACTAAGAACTTCTTGGGTTAGTGTCAAAATGTGAAGTTTTGTTTTTGTATATTTGATGATGATTTTTTGCTAGTTGATCTCACTAGAGGGCACTCATATGGCACCTTGATTTGAACTGGGATGTGGTTGATTGTATTTTTGGTTCTTGTGGATTTAAGAACATAAGATAAGCTAATAAGTAGTTTTACTGCCATTGGAGTATCGTATGTTTGAAGGAAAATGAGTCAGCTCTGTCATGATGGTAGATGATGAAGTTTTTGGGGAATGGAAGGCAAAAAGTATATTATAAATTTATAATTCCAGGTGCTGAAGTGAGTTGGGGATGGGGTGTTCAGAGTGGGTGAAATTGTCGGGGCTCAATCAGTAAAATGAGTGACAGCAACAGAAGAAATTGTTTTGGGAGAAGAATGGGATGCCCTTGAATCGATGCAATCGTTTATCATTGTACTTGAGATTATATAAAGCAGCACTTCTGTGTTTTTTGAACATTCCTCCTCATGAAGTAAGAAATAGATTGTGGAGGGTGTATTCATAAGTTGAGAAGGTTAATTAATTAATGAAGCAACTGTCTCACATAAATTTCATAAGTTTGTTTCTTCATGGGTATTGTATTATTGTTTGGTTATTTTGATAGCAGGCTGCATTCACTTTCTTGAATACACACATTGATGATTGTCATACTAATCTTGATTAAATTGTTGCATTCACTTCCTTGAACTCAATGATAGTATTTTCTAACTTGCTGTTTAGATGTAATCTTACAAGGCATATTCTGCCATCTTTGTTATAGTTATCGTTGCTGAAGGTGGAAGGCTGGGACATGTAGAACGTATGGCTCAGAGATTCTCTGAGCTGACCATGGCACATCGAGGGGAAGTTAAAGCAACAGTGACAACTGTGATTGTAAGTTTTGTAATTTTGATATTAAACTATTAACTCCTTAGTTTTTCATTAGAGAGAAGAAAATAACAAACAAATCATAGTATGTGATTGTTTATAAAAGTGATTTTAGGCAGGAACATATATTACTCCTATATATTTTCTACATTAGTCTACTTACCTTGACCACGCGAAAGTATAACTTAATTAATTTCCTTCAGGCTGAGCTGGTCGCAGATTATGCCATCCGCCCCTTCACTATCTCAGTGTTAAGTACAAGGATTGATTTCTTGTCTCCAATTAATAAATATCATTATAGAAGTATATAAATAGGCCCTCATATTCGTGGAAGTTACTGCACACGCTTCATTTTTGGTTTTAAATTTGTTACTTCTCAGTAGTAGTGTTTGTATCAACTAATAAAACGTTGAGGGCCTATCTGAAAATTTCACTCCTAAGTTTACTTTGTATCCTGTCTAGTCTAGTCTAGTCGAGGATCATTATTAGCATAGCCTTGTTCACCAGCAACTTCAATAATGGTTTATGCCTCTTTCAACTGAGTACTCTTCCAATTCTGTGTGCAGGCTCTGCCCCCAGAGGAGGAGAAAGAATTGAAAGAAACATTGCAGTACATGCTTGGACAAGGCAAGAAAGTTAAGGTTGAACAGAAGGTAAATTGTTATTTAAAAAAAAAAAACTACCGGTCTTGTAAAATTTAACCAAGTGACATGACTGTTTGATGTAATATGGTTTTGCTTATTATCCTGCAGATTGATCCTAGTATTCTCGGTGGTCTTGTTGTCGAGTTTTCACAGAAGGTATTTGACATGTCTATAAGGACTAGGGCCGCCCAGATGGAGCGCTTCCTGCGTCAACCTTTGAGCTCGGATGGTAACTAAATTGATAAGACCAGACAGACCTTAAGGCGCACACCTTTTCTGGTTATTTCTCATCATTTTGCACTAAGAAGTCGTCTAAAACACGTTTGTTTTGGTTGTGAGGGGCAAGATGCCCCTTCTTTTATGTTCTCATTGGTATCATGCAAATAAAAGCTACTCATCTTTGTTGTTAGAGCCCATACCCGTACCAACACTGACTATTGAATGATAAAGACCCTTGTATCTATTTTGGAACAAGGAAAGTGTTATTCTGCTCTTCTGAGTATGTTATTTCGACAAGCTGTTTTCACTTGTTATATTTGAGAATTGAGATGTCTATTGTTATTGATTAAGTTTGGTGTTAGTAAGAGTCTCTAGCAGTTGAAAGTTCTTTCTGTATTAACATTGATGCCTTTTGACGATTTTCGAGTATTGGTACTTGACATTTTTGGTCGAGTAACTGCGGGTGCTCGTTGAATTATTCACATTTTAAAGTAAATATATACCTTCTATTTGGCGTATATTTGTAATAAACCATCCCCATAGCCCCAAGCCCCTAACTTAGTCCCATTGCTGTATTATGTAATAAATAATAATAATAAATTGAAATAACTCAAATTGTGTAACAACAATAGTGTCTTTTTTTATGACGTGTTAGTAATTTATGTACTCATCTAATAAGCACAGTGGAAGAGTATATTGTACATGAATATAAAATGTAAATTCATAATCAAATTGTCAGTTGAACATGTAAAACTTAATGAAATTAAATTTTAATGTAGTTTATTAGTCTGTTCTCTCTTCTATACAAGAATAAGTTGATAAACAGTCAAGTAATTGAAAAGTCACTTGGGCTCTAGGATTGTTGGCCTCATGAATTAATAGTATAATTTTAGTGAGACTATAGGGTTGTCTTTGTTGGGTGTTGATGAACCATTAACAAATCATTGCGATCATAAACAAAACTTGAAATCCCTGCATGCAATAATAAATAAAATATGTGACCAACAAAAGCAATAGAATTAAAACCAACTCCTGTGTCTATAACATTAATTATGTAAGGGATGATGGGGGTAACAAACTATGGGATTAATTTTATTAATCACATTGAATTTCAATTGGAAATTACAGGCATATATACGACGAAGTCACTGATGGCTGCAGATGCAAGGAAATCATTTTCAATCTCGAAAGTCCATGAAATATGGTGCATTGTTTATTTCCATCGTCACAAAACCACAACATGCCACAAAAAATATAGCTAAAATTAAGTAAACGAAATGATTTAGATATCCTCTCATATATTATTATTTATTAACTACTCTTAAACTCATTCTTCTCATTTTGCATTTCGGATCCCCCTTTTTTCTTCTGCAGCAAAATGAGTTCATCTCTGCTTAGCAGAGAAACAGCTCGATTATGAATTCGTGCCGGTTGATTTATCCACCGGTCAGCACAAGAGGGAGATCTCCTCCCTTATTGAGTCTGGTCGCATTTGTTGTATTGTTTCAGCCATTCGGGCAGGTACTCTCAAGCTATTTTGCAACTAAGGATTCTTTGGAGAAACAAATTGTAAGTTATATCGATTAATCAAATTTATGATTTAGGGTTTAATTTCTTTTCATGAATTAAGTGTGTTTCTAGCATGAAATCAATGAGTTTATGCATGACTAAATTGATCTTATAATCATCTAAATAGATATTTTACTTTGTAAGTCTTCCACTTGAAACGCTATTAATAACATGATTTTCTTGTTAATTAATATTTCAGACAGTACTTTGTAAAAGCAAGTAATTGATATTCTCAATCTAGATTAACGTGGACGATATATCGCGGACGATTGCTAGTGTTGATCTAAAATCACTTCATATATTGAATAACTAATGACGTGAATACTGAATGGATCATATTAACTATTCAGAGTACTTCTTGCTAAAAAAATATTAAATTTGTAATTATTTTCTTAATAATTTCATAGGTGTAATACAAATATGTAATATGAAAATAATGGATATAAATAATTATATTTATATAAATATAGAATAAGAAATTTAAAAATATTCTAATAAAAGATGTCACTTTTACACACAATATATGCACAATAAGGCTTTCATGCATGCAAAAATGCAACTTATCCATACCCACGGTGGGGCCAGGGGGGCCCTTGGGCCCCTCACCAATTTGAATTTTAGCTATGTATTACATGGTATATTATGAAATAGCACAGGTGGCTTAGATAGTGGACTATCATCTGATTGGTTTAGAGTTCGATTCCCAGCTCCTCGTTGTATTGTTTTATTTTTCCATGCCTCCTTGGAAAAATTTCATTAATGCTCTATTTGGATTTTCTGACCTTTTTTTTTATTTATTTTCTCTAGTTGTAGGTAATAATTTTGTATAAATAATTCTATTTTGTAATCAAACAGAATGCTTTTCATAATTTACGTATAAAAAATTATTTCTTTAATTTTATAAACATGCAAATGTGTCATATAATATTATTTAAAATCAATTTTAACAATGCTCATTGCTATTAAAAATCCAGTATAGAACATAATTCGTTAATCACATAAATAAATAAAATATTAGTAATATCAATTTCAATACTATGCTCTTTATTACTTGTATAAAAAATCTAGTCTTAATTATTTTGATGCCAACATTGTCATCTCTAGTTTCTACATGACCTCTAATTATATCTAATTATCCATCTTTTACGTGTAACTCTCTATTACTCATGTTTGAATTTTTTCCATGTCGTTAACAACGAAAACAGTCAACGAATTAAATAGTACTCTCTCTGTTCCATTTAAGATGACTCACTTTCCTTTTTAGTTTGTCCCAATCAAGATGACTTATTACTAAAAATGGAAACACTTTTTTCTCTACTTTTTTTTCTCTCTCTTACTTTACTATCTTCACTTGACACACAAAATAAAGCTACCTAAAATCCCGTGCCGCCCAAGAAAGTGGTCATCTTTCTTGGGACGGAGGGAGTAACTAGTAATTTGGACCCCCATGATTAAAATCTTGGCTCCGCCACTGTCCATACCCTATGCATCAAATTTCCATTAGAGCACTCCCAATGGCGACGGCGATAATCCGGCGATTTTTCGCCGGATATCGCCGACTTATCGCCGGCCATTGGGAGGAGGTCGACGATTTTTCGGCGAATTTCCTACCGATTTTACGCCAAACGGCGTTTTATCGCCGGGCTATCGCCGGATCATCGCCGGCCACTGTGGGGAGCTGTTCGGCGATGATCAAATTTTTTATTTTTTTTTTCCTTCAACGGTCATATTCTAAATTCCACCCCTATAAATATTTCATCCTCTTCCTCCATTCATCACCCACAAACTTCATTCACACAAATTTTCAATCTTTTTTCTCTCCATCTTTATTAAATGAGT
>NC_062969.1:16012959-16039761 GCF_023119035.1 Salvia hispanica
TTTTTTTTTTTCGAATTTTTAAATTTCAATGTTGTAATTTTCTATTTTCCGACTGAACAATGAATTTTCTCGGTTTTAATTGTTCAACGTATTCTATTTTACGATTAAAATATGTTGTGAATAGTGCAGATGACTAGTTGTGGCCTGAGTTGTGGCCCGAGTTGTGGCTTGCGGTGTTAGATGAGTTGTGGCCTGGAACCCCTAATTTGAGGGAATGATGACGTGGAGGGGACTTGCGGCCCAAATCCGGGCCAGAGTTATTCATGCTCTAAGAGCCTTCACTATGGGGCGTTGATCGGCCGCCCCACCTCCTACTACTTGGGGATTTTGAATGCCACACACATTTGGTTTGTCTCTTTTTCTAGATCAATCTCTATATATATAATCAGTGGCGAAGCCACGTAGAGACAGGGGCTCATTGGCCCGCACCAATTTTGCTAATTACTATCTTATATATACATATTCATATTCAATTACAAATATTGTTATGTCTAGCGCAGGTGGTTTGCAATTTGGCCTCCTAGGTAGAAGACCAGTTTTCGAACCCTTCTCTCCTAGGTGTCTTCAAGTTTCTTTTGTTATATTCCTAATATGTGTTATTTTTTTAAAATCCATTTGTCTATCGTCTATGATGAAAAATAATTAGAAAAAATTAGTGAAATAATATTATAAGTAAGATTTAGTAGTTATTGATAGATGAAAAAAAATTTAATTTTCACTTGTTATCTTACTCGCAATTCATACTGCTTCGGTCGCAACAGTTTCTAGCGAAGATGACCATCGAAAATACATCACAATCGATTATAGTAATTTGCCCCCCCCCAATAAATTTCCGGCTTTGCCACTGTATATAATCAAGTTTTGTCCACACAAAAGATTATATTTGAGTTTGGGAACAAATCAAGAAATTCATGGTAAAAGGACAAAGAATCTTTACGTGGAGAAGCACAAATTATCGTCGATTCTTTGAAGAATCAAGCTGTAAGTTATCTCAATTAATAGAATTAATGCTTTAGGATATAATTCTTTTCATGAATTAAGTATGTTCATAGCATGCAATCTATGAAGTTATGCATATATAATTACTTATTAGATTTTTTATATCTAGTAATTAATTTATTTTTATATTTTTAATTTTTCACGGACTAGTAATTTTGTGAAAGTTTTGTTCATTTTTCATTTTTTCTTATAAAATAATATATATTTTTAATTTATATTACTTTTTCTCAGTTTATTTACTTTTTCATTATCCATCTCTCCTGCAATTCCAGAATGTTCTTGTCGGCTATTTTTGATGTCGTTGACACTAAAAATACACAGCAATTGTTAATACTTCAGCCGTCCACCAAAAATAATCCTATTGGAGGACGACATAATTTCTAATCCGAAATTGGTGTGTATGAAAGATAAATATATAAAGTCGGTAGAGTAGGAAAAGAAAGAGAAAATATTTATTATTAGAAGAAAAAAAGATTAAAAAGTGAATGATAGTTTGGGGGTGACTTTTCTTTTCGGTGGACGGACGAACTGGAAAGATGAGACTATTTTTTGTGAACGGACAAAAATGGAAAGATAAGACGAACTAGTAATTTGGACCCCCCAGTATCAGAATCCTGCGTCCGCCACTGCGTCTTGGCAGAAAAAATATCACTCTTGTAATTATTTCTTCATGATTCTATATGTTCAATAAATAAATAAAAATAAAAATGATAGATATAAACTATATAAATATAGAAAAATTCAAAAATATTTTAATAAAAGAAGTCACTTTTACACACGATATATGTGCGATAAACCATTATATCCATCAAACATACTCTCCTTTTCCACTAAAAATAGTTTTATGGATGGTCTCTATTAGTATGAATAAAAAAATAATAAAGTAAAATGGAGAAAAGAGAATTCATCCATTTCCAATAATTATTTATTTTTTATTTCGGCATGAATTTTAAGAAATATAAAGAAATTTGGATTGAGAAAGTTAGTGGAATATGAATCCCACTTTTATATACTGTATTAGTTTTATAATAATAAAATGTGAGTGAAATAAGTTACCATTTATAATAATGTCCTACTCTAAGTGGAGCATTTCTTTTCCTCCACAAGATTTTTTGTAGTGTGGTTTAGTGAGCTAAGTGAAGAGAATAAAGTAAGAGATAAGAAAAATATATAAAAAGTAATGTTTCTATTTTTAAAAATATAATAAAAATACTAGTATTATTTAGAGTGAGACATTCCAAAATAAAAAGGGATTCGTTTAGAATGGAAAAAGGGTAGTATGTAAAGACAAGTAATCCTGGTTTGACGTAATTACATATAATGAGGTGAGGTGGATGATGTGTATTCGTGTAGGTTGGTATCCATAGTAAAAGGTGATTTAGGTTGGAGTTGTATTGATTCATTCATTTATGAATAAAAAATAAGTTTTGTAATCTTTTTTGAAAAACCTTTTCCCTTGGAAATTCAATAAATGTGAGGAATTATAGGAGTTAAGATGACACATTGCCCTAACCATAATAATGGAATCACTCACCCTCACCGCCGAATCCCTCTCATTTCTCTCCAAACCCTTCTCCTCCTCCTCCGCCGCCCCCTTTCCCCGACCTACATCTCTCCTTCCCCGCCGCGCCTTCTCCGTCTCCGCCCTCCACATGAGCTCCAAGGAGGCCAAGCTTTGGGGCGGCCGCTTCGAGGACAGCGTCACTGACGCCGTCGAGAAATTCACCGAGTCAATCTCCTTCGATAAAGCTCTCTACAGCCACGACATTATCGGAAGCCGCGCCCACGCCTCTATGCTTGCTCATCAGGTACTCATTCAATTTCGCTTTTGCTTCATTTTTGCTCTCCTCCGTTGATCGTGTTTTTTCTCCTTCTAGGGATTGATCACTGCCGATGATAGGGATAAGATTCTCGACGGCCTCGATGTGATTAGGGGCCAAATTGAGCGGGGAGAGTTCGTGTGGAGGACTGACCGAGAGGATGTGCATATGAACATCGAAGCCGCGCTTACTGACTTGGTTGGCGAGCCAGCTAAGAAGCTTCACACTGCGCGCAGCAGAAACGATCAAGTTTGCACCGATTTTCGCCTCTGGTGTAGGGATGCTATTGATGCCATTGTTTCAAGGATAAGGAAACTTCAGGTAGTTTTGATAATGCTGATGATATTATTCTTAAGTGGAATCTGCAGCATTTGCTATATCCTTGTGCATTCGACAGGTTGCGCTGGTGAAATTGGCTGTGAAGAATGAGAATCTGATAGTTCCAGGGTACACTCATCTGCAAAGGGCACAGCCTGTTCTTCTGCCACATCTTCTTTTGGCGTATGTTGAGCCGGTTAGTTAATTCACTTACTAGTTACTACTAATGCGATGAACTTTCTGGATATTACTTGTGAGTGAATATGATAAAGGGGGAAGAATATATGGTGTGGTGTGATTAAACTTAGACAATAACATTAACATAAAAGTCGTTAAGAAGTTCAACTAGTTTGATGCCAGTTAACATGGCTTAAGGCTTAGAGAACCAATATAGTGGAAATCCTTAGGTCTAGCCCATTTGGATATATTTTATGTTTGTACTTGCTTGGTAATGATTTGTTGCAATATATGATCAATTTCATGATATGAATGTATCTCGTATGTTTAAAAGATCAGTCACATAATCAGTGAGTCAATCATGCATTGTAGCTTGAACGCGACGCACAACGCTTGCTGGACTGCCGTGCAAGGCTTAACTTTTGCCCCCTGGGTGCCTGTGCACTAGCTGGAACTGGTTTGCCCATTGATAGATTTATGACTTCCGAAGCTCTTGGATTCACAGGCCCAATGAGAAACAGGTAGGAGTGATTCTTTACATGCATTGAATGACTTCCTTTTTCCTCCTTTTTTTGAATCTTTGAAGTTTTTTCCAAATGTTGATATCTTAATGGCATAGGAAGAATTTGGCAGGTATAGTTCTTGTTTCCATGTCCTTTCATTATTCATTGACTTCATTTGAGTTATGAATGAGTTGGTGGTGATAATATTAGTATATAGTGGTATATAAGTAATATTCTATTTTATTTTCTTGCTTTATGCTCCCCATTGATTTTTTGCTTTCTCTCATATATGGTGACATTTATATGGCACAGCATTGATGCAGTTTCAGATCGAGATTTTGTATTGGAGTTCCTTTCTGCAAACTCCATTACAGCTGTCCACCTTTCTCGCCTCGGTGAAGAGTGGGTGTTGTGGGCATCAGAGGAATTTGGCTTTATCATTCCGAGTGACTCTGTCTCAACAGGGAGCAGTATAATGCCTCAGAAGAAGAACCCAGACCCAATGGAACTTGTCCGAGGGAAATCTGCTAGGGTTATAGGGGACCTGGTTTCACTTCTTGTGCTGTGCAAGGGTCTTCCTCATGCATACAACCGGGATTTACAGGTTAAGTCTAATATAATCTAACCACTCCAATTCTCCATTGCTATTTGCTCATCTGGCCCAATCAATATTATACATGTTGCCTCTAGTTTATACCCTTTTGTATTTATTTTATGCATGGGAACCTCATTATTGTTTCTCCTCAAACAGGAAGACAAAGAACCTGTGTTTGACAGCGTCAAAACAATAATTGGAATGCTCGAAGTGTCTGCAGAATTTGCTGAAAATATAACTTACAATCAGGAGAGGATTAAGGCTGCTCTACCAGCTGGTCACCTTGATGCAACAACACTTGCAGACTACCTTGTTAAAAAGGTATACCATAATATCCTGTTCCAAATCATACATTCTGTATTCATATTCACAGTATGCTGCAACCATAGTAACATTTTTTAGCATAGACAATGAGCCATTGGAATTAATTAAGATCACCATCATAAAGATCAACTATTTGAAAAATGAAAGCTGTCTGGATGTAGAAGATCAGAAATAGGGCTATACTATTTCCTCCATTAATAGACAAATTCGAACTGAACAACAGGAAACGCCAAAACTATGCCCTTTGTTGAAAGGCACCATTCTATTTTTTTGTTTGTTGAAAGTGCTCTCTTCTGCCAAGAAGCTGGCGACGTAAATATCATAAAATGTTAGTTGTTAGGTTGTCCGTTGGCCTGTGTTAGCTCAACAGTTGAACTCGTAACTAATGGCAGGACATGTGCTCTGTGCAGGGAATACCATTCAGAACTTCTCATGATATAGTCGGAAGATCTGTTGCTTTCTGTGTTTCAAGAAACTGCCGTCTTGAAGATCTGAGCCTCGATGAGCTCAGAAGCATAAGCCCGACATTTGACAAGGATGTGTATGAGTACCTTGGAGTCGAGAAAGCGATAAAGAATTTCAGCTCGTATGGCTCCACTGGCTCGGAATGTGTATCCAGCCAGCTAGATTATTGGATTGCTAAGTTGGAATTGAGTAGGTAGAGGAAGGGGCTTCATTTACTTGCTATGATCTATTTTTGTTTGTATTCTATTTCTATCAGAACATGTGTTGTAAGCCTATTGGAATAAACCGGAAAGAACTCATTTTTGATGAATTATTGAACCGAGTTTGTATTATACTTAGAAGGATAAAACTACACATTTTTTTTTTATTTTGTGGGAATAAAGGAAAAAGCAGCAATTAAACTCAATTAAATTGAACCGACTTCATATTTTTCAATAGTAGTACTGCAAAATAAGAGAAAAGAATTGAAAAATAAGAAAAAGATTACAATAAAATTGACTGAAACCAAAATTACAAAAATATACCCAATGAAGTATTTAATAACATTTCATATACTTTGAGTGACACGTATTAGTAGATATATACTTGATGTCATGGACAAATTTGCACCTAGTTCAAGAAATAGCTGAACAGGTAAAAATGTCATGCAATAGTGCAAAAAGTCCATCCAATGTGATTATACCATATGTCCAGAGAAACTAATGGTGCTAATAAAATTATCTAGGTTCCGGAAATGTTAGAAATCAATTGTCCAGAGACTAAATTTGTGTGTTCACTCTAGATGGAAATTTAAATGTTATGTTACGACGAGCTCGAATTTAATACTTTTTATTTCGAACGTTAATCACTCTATCATAGCCTAGCTAGTACCAATTCTCGTGATCGCACGACTCAAGTGATTTCTTCATACAAATTTGAGATTATCAACAAATAAAATCAAGCGAATACTCAAATAAAAGTTTTCACAATCTATATACTTTCTTTTGCCAAATTTAAATTTAATATATGACAATTCATATAAGTACACATTTGAATATTTTGTGATGCACAAAAAGAAATAAGAATCAAAAGTCTTGAACAATAATATAATATTAGTATTTAGTTGAAGAAATCAAAATGAACTCAATTCGAACTATGTATGATTAAATATATTAATTAATCATAACTTGAATATTAAATATAAATATTTAAATTTATTTGATAAGTAACATTAAATAATTTCAATATACTAAAAAATATAATACAGAGTGGATAATAAAATTAACACTCTTATATGGAATACTTAAATTAAAAAGAATTTAATTTGCCACTATCATACAAAGTCCAACAAAATAGAAACTCTAGCTAAGTTATATTATAGCCCAACACATAAAAGCCCAAACTAATTAAAGTCCAATGGTGCCTCCATCCTATTCTGACTTCTCTCTCTCCCCTACCAGCCGGCCCCGCCTGATTCGCCACCAATAAGCGATGCCACCTCTTTCTCTTCATCGTCGGCATCTCTCTCTCGCTCCGGATCACTCGGCCAGCTACCCAGTCCTCTCCTTTGTATCTCGGATTCACGCCACTTGTCGCTGTCGACTGACCTTCAAATCCGAATCAGAACCCGAACCGAACCTGTTATTATGTTGGTATTACCATATTTCATTTTCCAACTCCACCAAGACATTTTTTTAGTTGTATTACCATATTTCATTTTCCAATGGAGTAATAACATATCATCCTTCGTCGTATCTATGCTCCAGTCTCCAACCTCATAGTATTTTATATGCTTGTAAACTAAATTGCATGCAATTTTATTGCTTACTTTATACACTTAACCACAATAAAATGACTTTAAAAGCATTAAAAAGAGATTGAATATCTTATAGGAGAATGAACTGTAAATTTAGGAAAGTAGTATGGATTTGGCGCTACTCAATTCAGTACCAAGTAACTTGTAGTGTGTAGTTTGAACAAACAAATCAAGTCAAAAGTCACTTTAAGGTATTGGGCACAAAAGTTAAGATTGATCCTACAAAGCGGAAATCAATCATACTAATTCAATCATAAAGATAAACGGTGGACATCAATCAAATGCAATACATGAAATAGTAATGTGATAAATAAAAGATTTAATAGAATGCAATATCATCAGCGTCTGAGTTTACAAAAGTTGAATAACGCCCAAACTGGACTGGTTTCCATTATTACAGCCCAGATAATAAAAGGAAACTCATGTTACATTAATCAATAAATATTAAAGTTCAGTTCAGTACACAATACTTGGGGAAAAATTCAAATTCATAAATAAAACTTCTGAACTCCAGCAACCAATTTGACTCACTACCACCAGCCAAAAAAAGAGCCCAAAAATTTATGTACTAATTCCTAAGAGTCTTGCCTTGCCTGTCTAACTCAAAATGAATTTTTTGTTTACTAGGCTACCAGCTGCTGATCAAGTTGCATTTGCTCGAGCCATGTCCCTATAACAGAATGATCAGTAGAGTCAACTTGAGGATTTGTTTTCAAACACTCACCGGATGGCGCAGCACCGGAGCCCGAAGCTGCTGCAGGTTTCTCCATCATCTCGGGTGGTGATTCTTTCACAAGAGATTGCACCCATGTCACATCGGGTTCTTCTCCATCGTTCTTGGGTTCAGCCGAAGATCTTCTAAGAAAAGCTTGATCATCTGGGCCGACTGACCAATCAACCTTCTCAACAGGGGATCCCCACTTTGCCCAAGAACCGACAGGGGACCCAACAGGGGGTGCACGGCTGGGACCAAACTCACGGGAGCCAAGACTGTGCAGCATCTGCTGTTGCTGCTGCTTCTCACGCTGGGCGAATCCTGAGAGGCGATTGCTCAACGGGGATGCAGTCTCCAAGCTTCTTGGTGACATCCTTGGGGATGAGACACCAAAAGAAGCCTGCAAGAAATGGTGTTCAGCATGTCTAGGAGAAAACATGTTAGTGTTAATAGGAGATAAAAGGCTTGGTGGCTGTTGGAACTGATTAAGAACAACAGCTGATTTGTGCGTTGGAGAAAAAACGCCAGAAGCCACTGCCTGGTCAGAAAATCTAGGTGATGGTGGAAACTCAGCTGAAAATAGCTCTTCTAGATTGGAAGGAGTCAGTGATGACTTGGATCTACCAGAACGATTCAACATAGAAGAATTGGGGTGTGACGGAGAGAAAGATGCCATGTCATTCATAGCATGTTGCTGGGCATCAAAGTCACGAAGCATATTTAGATCAGGTGCAATATCACGAGCACTGAGGGAGGATCGCAGGCGACTTGACTGGAAGTTGCTACCAGGAAGATGAAGGGTTGGAACATTTGGTTGAGGCCAGGCTGCAGAGGAATGAGGCATGCCATTTGCTGTAGGCGACAGCGCATGATTAAATGCAGGAGGAGACATGACAGAGTGAGAGGAGGGTGAGCCAGGCAAAATGTTTAGAGCTGTGGCCATGTCCATGAAACAAGCTGCAGAAGCAGCTGACCTTGGAGAAGGAACACCAGATCCAGTGGAGACATACAACGGTCGAAGTTCCTCTTGGGTATGAGCAAAAAAGCAAACTTGTCTAGCACAGCTCGTGCCATCTTTACATAGCCTTGTTCGATATTGAGCAGGGTGGAGCCAGCACTCAAACACTCCATGTGCATACTCACACATATCCCCTCGCCTGCAAGCTCCCTTCCTAAAATCAGGACAAGGAACACAGCTATAATGGTACTTCCGAGGGTCTCTTCTGCGGGCATTTTCTCCAGGGTGAACAAAAGGGCATTCGGTCCAATCATGAGAGTAGGCTCTTGAACAAGGCCTGACCTTGAACGAATACATACGGAATTCATCAGTCGAGTAGATACTATTCCTGATGTCTGGAAGAGATGGATCCACTGGATACTGTTTCTTCTCAGACAAAGAATTAGCAGGCATGTCACTCAGCTTCAGCGCTGTTGGAGACAATGCAGAATCAGATGGAGAACATGGAGACACACTTTCTGGAGATGATGATAAGTTAGGTGATGACGCACTTGAAGCAGTTACTGACACCTGTACACTGCTGTCACCAACATATCCATCTGAGTAACTGTTCATAAGCAAGTCTTCAAGAGCAGCTTTAGCACTAGGATTCCCTCGAGGAACTACAATCAGATCAAATGCGCGCTGACCATTGGCATCTTCAATATTTGGATCAGCACCAGCAGACAACAGCAACTTCACAACATCAAACGCATTAATAGATCCTCCAGAGGCAGCACAATGGAGAGCAGTCCACTTATCTGGACCACACAATCTATTCAAATCAACCTCTGGTAGAGCAACTATCAACTTCAACACATCAACACTACCATACGTAGCAGCTACCATCAATGGTGTTCTTTCCTCCTGTGAAATATGCTTTCCACCTCTCTTACGAACATACCAAGGCCCAGCCTCATCAACAGCAGACAAGTCAAGTTCAATTGTCCTCCTGAAAGCCTCAGCATCATTGTTGGAAGCATACTCAAGCAAACTGGAAAAAGTGTCCTCAGTTTCGACAGATAATTGACCCATTCCTTTCATATATTCAGATTTTGTCACACTAGATGAGGCAGTCGCAGAAGAATCGGATGCTGAATATCCAGCCCACTGCTGATAGCCCAGTCAGCTGCACGTTAAACAACATATATCTTCAATCATGTGGTCATGTAAAGTACATATTTAAGAAACAGAGAAACAAACAAATCGACAAGGCATTGATAACAAAAGCATGAATGTTGCTTCTCTGTATTAACCTGAGTGACCATCTAGTATAAGAAGTAAAAAAACACACTGCATATTTTGCAGTTTCAGGATATAAACCCTACGCAGAAAACGCAAGTTTTAACTTTTATATGTGTACACTAATAGCATCTATAAGTACTATAGATAGGAAATGCATATGCTTGAGATCCAGACTCTTACAAGTTTCCCTCTCTAACTGATATGGAAAAAAAGAACATGCCATCAACTGGATTTGGTGAATTACCAATACCGATATCACAGAAGGAGGGGTTTATCTACCCAAAAGTAGGTTGTACTTTGCATTATAGTTCAAAAACCTAATAATTCCCAAATGTATTTTTACTAATTTCATCCAGAATAACAAATCTTATAATGGAAATTGAATATCGCACCAAACAAATATCCCCACCCATATAAAAGAAAGCCAGCTCAACACAGATCGTTCGATATTCCCATTAAACGACTAAAAACCCCCAATTGTGATATAATACTGAAGCAATCATTAACGTCACTTTCAAAACCCTCGCTCACAAAATCGGATTTGCACAAAAAGGAAACAGATATTATCAAGACCTAAAAGCAACACTCCAAAATGGATCAGTTCAAAACGGAGTCAACGCAAATAAAAAAGCGTAGAGAAACACCGAAAATGAGTAAAAACTGACCATGGACTCCAGAAATCGAAGCTATTGCTGAAGATCTGCGGGCGGTTCATAATGTATCACTCATTCACCGATCTACTGCGTGGAGCCAGAAAATATGAGTGACATACACACGATTATTCATTGCGAAGACGAACACATGCAGAACATGGAGTGTAGAGTCGGGAGGGAGAAGAGGTGGAAAATCGAGAGGAAGCGAAAGCGAAAGGGGAAGCTTGCTTTTGTTCTGGAGTGAGAGGAGATGTTTTAGGTACAGTGCACATGTAAAGAGAGAGAGAGAGGGGAGCGGTTTTGCTAATGAAATTCGAATGAAATTCGAGCGAAATGAAATGGTGTTGAAATTCACGCGAAATGAAATGGTGTTGAAATGAGATTTTTTAGCCAGGGCGGCGGTTTGTTTTTTTCTTTTTAATCATCAAAAATTGAAAGCGGACATACCTACTATTAAAGGCACTGCATTTGCGTTGGATTTTTTAATTTATTATTCACCTCAATAATAATACTACTAATTCGTTTTTTTTAATTATATCCTACTCAATTCATTACATGTATGGAGTATATTTTATAAATAATTAATGATTTTTTCTGTTTGTGACGTGTATTTACTAACTGTTGAAGAATTACCCCCATAATGCTTCTTTAATTTCTATAGTTTCTTGGACTGACAAATAGAATTTACTTTACAGTTATATGTATATGTCAATACGCTTTGTCAACGTGATATATATAGTTCCGTCAAAAAAAAAATTTGGGGTTATTGTTTATACCGTCAAAATTTTAGAAAACACAAATTAGTTTAATTTTTTTTGGGCAGCACTGTAATATGACTGAATTATATATGTCTATCCAGTTATAATTCTACACCTGTTCTATTTTTATTGGGACTGTAAGAGCACTCCCAATGGCACTCCCTTATTTCTCCCTAACTCCTGCCACATCAGCGCCACATCAGCATCACATTTTATCCCCAGTTTTTAGCCAACTGCTACATTGGTTTCTCCCTTATTTCTCCTTTATTTCTCCCTAACTCAACATTTCATTTTTACATCATTATTTTTTATATTATTTAATTTTCCCTACAAATGTATTTAATAAATAGACTAATAATGAACAATTCATCGTTGTATTAATCATTGGAAAATATAATACAACGAGAAAAAAAAAACTACAAATAAAAACCGCAAATAAACAAAGATTTAAAAAAAAAAAAAAACTAAGACGGAGGGGCCGGAGGGGCGTCGGGCTCGAGGCTCCATCTTAACCGGGCAGGCCTTGGATGCATTTCCAGAGGGCCGCCTTTTCTTCGGGGGTCCCGCCGCCGGAGAAGTACAGCGTGTACATCTGCGTCAGATTGGCGACATTGTTCGAATAAGTGGCTTTTTCTAAGTCGATGTGGGGTTCCGAACCGACTTCCGACGTTGTGCCCTTCCCCTTCCGCCTCCCCTTCGCTCTCTTCTTCGCTCCCTTCCGGCGCTCAGTGCGGACCATCCCCACTCAAGTCGATGTGGGTCGCGCTCCTCGCTCTCCGAAACGCTTAAGTCGCGAGCGCACCGGATTTCCCGTGCAGCGCGCTGTGCATCTGCATTTCCAGAGGGCCGCCTTTTCTTCAGGGGTCCCGCCGCCGGTGAAGTACAGCGTGTACATCTGCGTCAGATTGGCGACATTGTTCGAATAAGTGGGCTTTTTCTAAGTCGATGTGGGGTTCCGAACCGACTTCCGACGTTGTGCCCTTCCCCTTCCGCCTCCCCTTCGCCTTCTTCGCTCCCTCCGGGCGCTCGTGCGGACCATCCCCACTCAAGTCGATGTGGCTCCCCTCGCTCTCCGAAACGCTAAGTCGCGAGCGCACCGATTTCCCGTGCAGCGCGGCGTGCATCCCCGTCCGGAATTTGGGGAGATCCTTCAGCTTATCGTAGATGTTCCAATACTTGAACCCCTTCGACAAGTACTTGCCACAATACCTCTGCATGGCCTCATCTCGGACCATATGCTCGTTCTGGCCACTGGGCATGTCCGCCAACAAGTTAGAATAAATACCGTTGAAGTGGCCGCAGTCCCTCATGAGGCGCTCCCAATGCCGCAAACGGATCGCCTCGCTGCCATGGTCCTTCATTGAGGCGGTCTTGTGGCTCCTGTACTTCGCGGCAACCCGCTCCCAGAATATGATCTCGGTCTGGTAGTTCTTTGCGGCTCCGCGTTCCGTGACGTGTCCGCCCAGCAGGTGGCTATCGGCTCGAACTCTTGCGAGTGTAAGTAGTCCTTACCCCCTTCGGGCTCTCATTGGAACCCGTATCAGTCGCAGGCGGCTCGGTGGGCGTTTCTTCCACCTCGAAGTCCTCCGCGCTCAATGTCGCGGCCTGAGATTCTTGGTCGCCTGGGGTTGATCCGGGGGTGTCGAACTGGGGCCGATACACATCGTCGGCTGGAGAGGGCATTCTGCTGGCATAGTTGAAGTACGGATAAATTCTCCGCGCCGGAGGAGTCTGCAAAGGAGACGGACCCGCGTATGGAAGTTGGCCGGGAGGAGAACCCATCGCCAACAACGAGTGCATCCACTGCTCGTTTGCTTCATCCATGTTGGGAATTTGTGAACTCGACTCTTTCCCCTTACCCTTATCCTTACCCGAGCGGGAATTTTTCTTCCAAAAGCTCATAATTTGATGAAGATTGAAGATTGGGAGAAGAGATTGAAAATGGAGAGAATGAAGATTGTGGGTGATGAATGGAGGAAGTGGAGGAAATATTTATAGGGGTGGGATGTAAAAATAGCCGTTGGGCCGAAAAAAAAAAAAAAAAATTTAAATATCGCCGATTTATCGCCGAGCGTCGCCCACAATGGCCGGCGATCGCTCGGCGATAATCCGGCGATAAAACGCCGGTTGGCGAAAAAACGGTAACATTATCGCCGAATTATCGCCGTTTCCACCACAACGGCCGGCGATAATCCGGCGATATTCGGTGATTTATCGCCGGATTTTCGCCACCCCCATTGGGAGTGCTCTAATAGTTGATTATTGCAGTTGCACCGACATTTTAATGCTTGGTCTAAACTTGATTTAATATCATGTATTGGAATTTTAATCTTAGGATCAACAAAAGAATCTTACTCCAGTTTGCAAAAAAATGTAAGTAAAACTTAATCTACCGTTACCTATGTTTCTTTGTTATGAGGTGTTTTTCTTCCGGCAGAGAATTTAATAGAGTAATGCCCATGTTGCCTAGCTTTAGAGGACCTAGAAAGTTGCTCGAAGAGGACATTTATAATTTAGAAAATCCAGGTTAGCGTTTAGTGTATCGGTGTTGATGATCTAGCAAGTTAGTAATTTAACAAAAGATAGTATTATAGTGCAACTCTAAAATAACGCACCCCTAGATTTAAATTAACTTTTTAAATATCTGCAATCCATTCTCAATGATAATGAAACACATTTGAAAATGCAGCTAAAGAAACGAATGGAAAAAAAATTAAACTAATGCATTATAAATATGGTTTACAGCTTACATGTTCTAACATTTCAACGGACAAACATTTCATTAACTTACAATAAGTATACCAAACAATTTAGCTTTCTTATCTTTCCCTTTCTACAAAAAAAAAAAAAAAAAAAAAAAAAAAAACATCACACAGACAAAAAAGTCCCTTCTGAGAAGCCGAAATTAGCAGTTAATTCCACACTCTTCGACCTTTGGGCCAGTGACTCTAGTGGTGAAGGGATCAACTCTGACCCACAGCAAAGAGAATATCGAAGCTAGAAGAATCGACCACACCACGACAATGGTGGGGGTGCGGTTCTGCCTCCCCATAAGACCTTTGAGGAAGGGGTAGAGATGGACAATCACCCAGAAGGCGAAGAACAATTTTCCAAACAGCGGCCCCCATGATTGGTACCCGCTGTTTATTGCATAGGAAATCCCAGCAACAACTCCGACCAAGTTTACGATGAGAAGAGTGGTGGGAGGAATCAGAAGAGTTGTCCATTTGAACATGTAGAGCTCAGTAAAATCTCCCTCTTCGTCTCCAGCTTTAGATGTGACTGTGAAATTCGTATCTATTCCAGCAAGAACTTTGAGCAGACCTTGGAATACAGCAAAGAGATGAGCCGAGACACCTCCAATGACCCAAAACTGCTCGTTCCTCCACCATTCATCAATTCCAACACCACTCCACCTCATCTCCAGTATACCAGTGGCAAAGATGGAGAGAAAGAGGGAAAGAAACCAGATACTTGCGAGGTTACTAATCTGTAACACAAAATATATAGGTTAAATCATGTTTCTTGGCTTCCACAAGAGATGTTAAATTTGTCGAGAAAGACACACCTGTGGGATAATGAATTTCCCAGTAAGCAAGCAGACAGCTGGCAATGTGCAGTAAAGTAACAGAGGAATGGAAGTAATTGGGTAAATCGTGGTGTTGACATATGCGAATCTCTCTAGCCATTTTAGCCTTCCTTTGTATCCATACCATATTGGACAATGCCTGCTAAACAGAATCTCCACAGATCCTAAGGCCCATCGAAGCACTTGATTCAATCGATCAGAAAGATTAATTGGAGCTGATCCCTTGAAGGCTGCCCTTGGAGGCATACAGTAAATTGATCGCCAGCCACGTGCGTGCATTTTAAATCCTGTAAGAATATCTTCTGTGACAGAACCATAGATCCATCCTATCTGCATATTTGAGAGGAAAATGAATCTCACAAGAGTATCAAGTGGACACGAATTAATTTCAGAAGTTAGGAAAAATCACATGAATAGAAGTAAGCATTTGACGGACACAAAATAAATATTGACAATAACACTGAAGAGTCATTGTAAATCAAGAACCCTTAGATTGTGTTGACATGGTTAGGTTATACAGGCATACTGCTAGTTCAATTTTCAAGATATTAGTAAGGCAGAGAGTACACAGAATGAATGCAACATAGAACTGCAGATGGAGAAAGATCGCATACCTCACTTCCCCATTCTGACTTATCTTCATAGCCACAGCTAATGACATGAATAGCCTCTTTCAGGAGAGTCTCTGGTGTTGCAGACTGAGGCACGCCACCATTCTCCATCAGGGTTGATGCAACAAAAACAGCTGACTGTCCAAATCTTTTCTCCAGGCTCATCTGGGACATGAGCAATGACTTTTCATCATCAAATCCAGCACCTGATTCATTCAACATAGAGGGTGAATCAGCAACACAAGGGGATGAACCATATAGAGTTGACACTGGAAATTTTCATGATGTCCACAACTCATGCCTCTTTGTTCTGAAAGAGTGACTATCTAAAGCAGAACAATCACGGTGGTAACTCTTAACGTATCATAGTTTTGGGGAAAAACATGTGAACCATGTGTGTAAACAGTTAAACAGCAGCAACAGCAAACTAATTCGTTGGAGTTAAGAGGACTAATATGTAGTGATCATGTTTTGATTTGTTAGTTTCAAGGAGAGCATACCTTCAACACCCTCCTCTATATCCTCCAAGCTGAAGATAGGAACAGTAGGATCAACATGCTTGCTAGACTTTTTCTTATCTGAACCCTTCTTACTTGATTTAGAACTTTTCTTTCTTGATCCACCAAAGCAGGAAGAAAGCATCCCGGGTTTCTTATTTTTAGGTTTGTGGGGAGGTTCATAACCATACAAAGCTGTTCTGTTGAAGACACATCCAGTACCCACATATACAGGGCCTTGAATACCATCCAAACCTCTCAAGTTAATCTGGTGAGCGAAGAGGAACAGTTCGAATCAGTCGTAGGTAACCAAATCAGAACTTGTATTACATGGATTGTAAGTAACTAAGAACTGTTCTGATTAGAAACACTAAAACTTACATCAAAGAAGACAGTGTTACGATTGGCATATCGATCACTCCTATCTATACCATCAAATCTCTGTGGAAATTGCACATAACAAACATATTTCCCGAGATTCGGATCCATCAAAAAGCACATTGCTTCACGCAAGGCCTTGCTGTTATTAATGTAATGATCACAATCGAGATTCAACAAGAAAGGTCCATTGGTAAGAACTGCTGACACACGAACCTGCAAGTATAGTACATAAGAACTAGCGGCATGATAAGCTAGATGTTAAAAAAAATACTTACACAACTTTTGTTTACTTACAAGTGAATTCATGGCACCGGCTTTCTTATGATGCTGGAAACCAGGACGCTTCTCACGAGAAACATATACTAACCGAGGCAGCTCATTACCGTCACTGTCAAGACCTCCACTTTGGCCCAAGAAAACCTATAAGCAAGAAATATTAAGACCTTTACTGGAATGCAATTAAGTAAATGTTTGTTGAGGCAGAACACATGCAGCATGTGTGGCTCTTGCTTTAAAATCAAGCAAAGAGGAACATGAAAACAATGAGAAAGGTATGCCCTTTGCATATGAAATGAACAAACACTATACTGTACAAAGGAACATTGACACTTGACTTGATAAGGTAGAAACTCCAGTTATCTTCTCACCTGAATCATTCCAGGGTGATCCCTTGTATTATTTCCAGGCCATGGTGTACCGTCTTGCATAACCCAACCTTCCTCGGGAACTTTCTGAGCCTTGGATACAAGAGCATTGATACGAATTTTGAATTCTTCATATTCTCTCTGTAGTACAAAGCCAGAAGAAAGAAATAAGATGTTTGACTAAATAACAAATGTGAAAGATAAAATCTGGTAAAATAAAATTCTCACCTTCATAGCCCGACGGTCTTTCACAAAAGATGGCTGGACTTTATCTTTTAAGTAGTCAATCTTCTGAGCAAAGTACCATTCAGGAGCCCGTGGCTCAATACTGTACCTTTTGCAGAAAGGAACCCATTTCCTTGCAAATTCAGATGTCTCCGATAGAGCTTCAAATGTCAACATGGCAGACCCATCATCAGAAACATAGCAAGAAACCTTGTCCACTGGATAGTCTACCGCAAGAATGGACAAAACAGTATTAGCTGTAACGAGAGGAGGCTCCTTCAGAGGATCAACAGTACTGACAAATATGTCAACAGCAGCTAATTGTGATGGCTCTCCTTCCCTGTCATATCTGTTACACGACAACACGTTATTTATGTAGTTTTCAAAATCAGACAGAAAAAGTGATTTCCGGTCAGGAAAAAAAAGAGTGGGGTTTGGTAAAATAAAAACTGCAAATATAAGAGCTTAGCAGAAATGCAGCAGAACTAAACAAAGGCACTGCACTATCTACCTATTATAAGCACATGCCTTTCAACTGGGAGGAACGTACAATGGAGCCAAATATAAATACACACATAAGTTGAAAATTTCTCACCTCAGAGCAAGTCTGTCAAGATACGTCTCACGGTTGACAGGAAGCCATTTTGGGAACTGATCCAGAATCCAGGATATAGCAAACCAAATCTCACAAATCACAGAAATCAGCCACAATGGATATGCATTGGGTACAGGGTTTGTTATTCGGTAGTGCAAGAAAATACACAGAATCACCAGCCGCAATACAATAACCATCCTGTAAGGGTTTATCCTTGATGACGGAATAGAAACCTTCCTTGCTAGGGGCTGTCGGGCCTCATCATTCCTGCACCAAGAAGAATATTATCAGAGGAAGAATGGAGACCGTGCAACAAAATATAGAGTTTGTCATTTTTGCTGCCACATGCAAGCAAGACACTAGACAGGGTGTTCTATGGAATTCACCAATATCATCAAAGTTTTTCCAATCATACCCTGTATACCTAGAGAAAACTTTTGAGTACAAAAAAATTATAAACTTACAGTAGAGAATCATCAACAAGAATATCAGTGCTTGCATCAATATCTCCTACTCCTCTTTCTGAAGGAGGATGGCTAGTAGTCATTGGAATAACAGGCTTTTCCTGCTTCATTTTCCAGCCATCCACTCTCTCTTTCCAGGCAACATTACCTAAGCCCGGGGATCCAAACTCCCTCACTGGATCCACGATCCTGGCTGGAAATGGAAAAAAGGAAGATATTAGGTAAAATATAAAACACTCAGGGAACAAGAACATTAAAATCTTTTGAAGGAAGCTTAACAAAGTAAAAGATTACGTTTTCCAATGCCTCCTGGAGGTGGAGATGCCATTGAAAGGCGGCCAGGTGATGCAGCAGACAATTCCCCAGAAATCTGCAAAACATAGAAAAAGTCAATCAATTATGCCATGATATATGACTGCACAACACTACAGTAGAATATAGTGAACATTAAAACTTACATCCGTTCCATTCGTAAGCAATGGAATGTGGTTTCGAGGGACCTCCTTGTCATACTTTGGGGCATTAATACTTTCTCCCGAATGATTAACACGCCAGCTCAACATTCTCTCCGAAATCTTCTGCTTCTCACTTTGAGTTTCAGAGTAATGGGCATCAACAGCGACATCATCAGAAACACCATCCTCCTCACTGTCACCATGAATTGCAGGACTCCCTGTTTGAAAGTGTCAAATTCATTTTCAGAAACCAGATTTTGAAACAGTCTTAATTTTCCCGAATTTGAACTGACCTATGCCATGCATAAATGTAGAGACATCAGTACTTCAATTATTTTAAGAACGTATTTGTATATTTATGTATATCACAGCTAGATAATCAATAAAAATCACATGTAATCATTTTCTTAATGCTATAAGCCTATAATCATTACATTTATACAAAAACAGAACATAACAATATGCAAACTAGATGTGAGACCACCAAACACCAAAATGTTCTAGTACAATATTAGAATTAGAATTTGCACTGTAAAAACTTTAGATGTTCCCTGTAAAAATGAAACCAAAAGCATATTTACAACCCAATTATTCCAGAAAACACAGCTTTCCAAGAAAAGCATGTACTCCTTCCATCTGCCATTAAGTATCCCATTTGGGATCAGCATGGTTTAAGAAATGTGAATGAATATGGGTGGAAAAAGTTAGTGGAATGTGAGACCCACTTTTATACATTAGTTTTATAAATAAATAAATATGTTAGTGGAACATGAGACATGCAACGACGAACATCCTGAAATGGCAAAATGGGACATTTAATGGTGGGCGGACCGCGGATTAAATCACAAGTAATTAGAGAGTCAAGAATGTCGCTCCCATTATTTTACATACTGTTCAAGCATTGTATGTGGAATATTTCAAGACCTATACCCCTTCCTAACATGGTTTTCACATATGATGCAAATCCCCTGAGATCACTGATCTAGATCAGTACTTTGAAGTTTAATATATTAGTCTAATCTGATTTCAGGAGCATTAGATTTACTATAAGATAAACTTTGACAACCTTGATGATGTTTACCGACTTGTGCAACTCATCATAGTTTTCTACGGTAAACTACAGAAAGTTACGCCGCAACTCATTTAGCAGTATACTGTGAAAGAGTATAGAAGGGTCAAAATGAAGGGACAATTTTATTATAACTCACTATACCTTTATGTCTCTTGTATCTGGTTTTGCACTGAGGGCAAGACTGATTTCCATCTTTCCTCTCATATTCATAGCAAGGCCTGCAAACCGGGAATGCGCAGACATTGCAAGCAACAAATGGCTCATGGTCAGCAGTCGAGCCCACGTCATCCCCACAGATCTGACAGACCTGGCTGCCAATAGTCTTCAAGGTCTTCCCCTAGCAACCGAACATGGTGACTATGTTAAAAAACAGATCATAATACCCCCAATAAATAAAATCACGCCCAACACTCAATGTAAGAAACAAAAGTACACATAAAAATAAGCCAGGAAATAAAATTCAGTGGAGAAAAAGTAACAGCTAGATGACCCAATGCGTAGATAGAAAACTTAATCAGGAATCCATGGATCCATTCGTCAAGATATTCTCTAGTATCCATTAAAGAAAGAACAACAACAACATTCATACCAACCTTGATTTCTGCTTCAGGTTCCATTGTCACTCAGTCTCAGTCAAGAGTAGTGAATCAGAATCAACCGGATTGAAAGCTTCACTCTGAATTTAACATCCCCGCGCAATGCGCTCCTGAAAAAAACTGAAAAACGTTCTGCCTCAATCCCTCAGTTCACGGTTAGATCTATTGTTTACATCCAACACAAACATAAAAACAACAAATATAAACCCTGGATCACGCCTGCCGACACTCAGATTCAGCACGTTTATGGAACAACATATCTTATTCATTTGACTCCAAAATCAATTAAATAATCAAAACTCTTGCAGCATTAAATATCACCCACACAATTCACAAAAAGTAACAGAAATCAATATCTGCTGAGTAATTGCGAAAAGCGCCCTAACCGAAAACAGAAATCTCACCGTGCAATCCAGATAATGCCGCCAATTAATCACAGATCGGGTCCGCAGGCGATCTGGACAGAATGCTAAGGAAGATGGAAATGCAGAGTGAGAGAGCAGAGCGAGTAGAGGAAGCACTAGCTGTCGGCTCGCATTCTCTCTTCAGCTCTCTCTCACTAGAGAGATATATAGGTCCGTGTATGTATAGCTGTTAAATCTCAATTATTATGATTGTTGGAAATAAAAATATGAGGAATATCAAAAATGGCGTGGAAGGGAAGAATACGACAGTGGAGCTGCTATTGTATTTCTAGAGAGAGAAAAAGTGATGAGAGAGAGGGAGTGACGGTTGCACTATTTTCCACCGACAGTGCAACCAGAGGAGTGGTACTTTGAGATATTCTCACAATTGCAGCGCTTCGAAGGATTGTACGTTTCAGACTGGAGTGCCCTTGTATAATTAAGAAATCATTTAAATTCATGAGTGTGACTTCTCAACTAATCCTACCAATATCAGGATGTAATTTCTTTTTTTTTGAGTCATGAGTTTGAAACTAATTTAACGTTTTTACATTTTATGCAATAGCTAAAAGAATCGTGAAGTTTGGTTTGATTTAAGTTTTTACATTTTATGCGATAGCTAAAAGAATCGTGAAGTTTGGTTTGATTTACGTTTTTAGAGTGAACTACATAAATGGTACCTGATCTTTCACTTTCGCACATAAATAGTACTATCTGATATTTATTTTATATCATTTTTATACCTATGACAAAAATAACTCTAAGTACCAAAAATGCGATTTTTTTCATAGAGGATACTTTTGAAAATTTTATTTAAGTAGTAGTACCAAATATGTGATTGTTTTTTCTTCCTTTCTTATTTCTCTTTTTCTTCTTTAGTTTCTTCTTCTTTTTTTTTTCTTCATTTTCTTCTTTCTTTTTAATATTTTATCTTCCTTTCTTTTTTCTTTTTTCTCCTTAGTTTATGTTTCTTTTTCCTTCTTTTTTCTTTTCTCTTCATCCAAATTCATAATATAAATGAAAAATAAAATACCTAATTAAATTAATTATTTAAATAATTAAATCAATTGAATATTTTTATTAAATTATTTTATACTCATTTTAAGGTTGAAACATCTAACTAAAAATATTCAACTTTTTTATATCATTATGACTACAATTCACAATGTTAAATTTTTATTAAGGCTATACTGATTAGTTACTAATTTAATATAAAATAATAATAATAATAATAATAATAATAAAAATAATAATTACATGATATTATGTGATTTATAATTTATGTAATTATACTGCAATTATTTATTAATTACTTTTTAGTATTATAACAATAATATAATAATTAAATATAATTATAACTATAATTATATTTAAGTATATTTGAATGATATTAAAAATGAATTGATTATTAATTTATAACATCAAAATAATAATATTAATATTGATTAATAATAATAGTATAAAGAGTGAGGAAATTGAGAGAAGATTTATAATATCACTTTTGATACTAATTTTATGTATGTCCAAAATACCATCTATGACATAAATGGGAAAATATATTTGTTTAAAGGGCATTTTGGGAAGAAAATTATACTCCCTCCGTCCCACATAATTTTACCCAGTATTCCATTTTGGGCCGTCCCACATAATTTTACCCATTTCACTTTAACCATTTTTAGCGAGTGGACCCCATATTCCACTAACTCATTCCTACTCACATTTTATTACAAAACTAATACTTTAAAAGTATGACCCACATCCCACCAACTATTTCAACTCACTTTCCATTACATTTTTTAAAATCTGTGCCGGGTCAAAGTGTGTAAAATTATGTGAGACGGAGGGAGTATCAGGTACTAAAAATGTGATTTATCGGTACCAAAAACTATATAAAATAAAGATCAGATATCATTTATGTGCGAAAAGTGAAAGATTATGTACCGTTTATGTATTTCACTCTTGTTATTAAATATCATAAGGTTTATAACTATTGAGAATAATGATGCGATGCGATGCGACTTGCTATGAAAAAATTGATGTGATATTTTGGTCGTGTGTGTTTTATATTATTATTATTATTATTATTATTATTATTATTATTATTGAGAATAGAGTGGCGTTGGGTATGTGGTTTTTTGCTACAACTATAAAAATATTAATAATATTGTACTAATAAATTAACCGAAAATCTGAATTAAGTTGAAGTTTGAGAATTTAATCAATTAACCATTTTAATAGTAATACACTATGAAAACTAAAATAAGTTTTAGAACGAGAAAATGATGTAGAATTATTCTCAATTATCATACCGCTAAGGGCAAGTGATTATGACTACTTAGCTTCAAGAATGGAGTAATGAAGATATGATTACTTGGTTTAATAATAATAATAATAATAATAATAATAATAATAATAATAATAATAATAATCATCTATACATCTATGTAATGGGAGTTGGGGGTATTTATGGAAATGCCCTTTTAATATTAAAAATTACTATAATCTAATTGAAATTAATTTTTGTTATTTGTGCATAACCAACTGGTGTAACGTATATATCAATCATTGTAAAATTTCATTTATGTGTATTAAATAAAATTATACCTCATTTTATTTGAGATGACACTATATATTCCCTAATACTAATATTTAATTTCATTTAATCATTGTAAACGTTTTTTTCTAGCAATCAATGGAATGAATGAGTTCGTCGAAAGAGCAAAAGATAATTGTGAAACATTTATTTCTAAATGATAATGGGATAGCTAAAAGTGGCAAGAATACCAAAAGCTACAATATTTTCTTTAAATGTCAATGTATTCAACTGCATTGGCTATTTGGTGCTCGCCTTGCTCTTGTGATTGTGTTTCCAACACCACCTTCACGTCTTTACCAGTTGGTGAGTTTCTATTAACCTTCTGCATGCATTGGATGTGTTGGAATTAGACTGTTGTGTTGTGGCTGATCAAAAGTTATTGCTTGATGTAGAATTTAGTTTATGTTCATTTTATTTTGCATCTTTTATGTAGATGGCGTAGGAATGAGATGCTGATAGTCCACAAACGAAAGAGGAAAGGCGAGCATGTTCCATAAGTATGAACCGGGTAAAAGTCCTACTTCTTATATATGAATTGAAGCTTATAACCTGAAATTGGATTTGGAAATTGAACTATGCACAAACCAAAGAGGTATTACTCTTACACCAATACCAAATAACATGCACGCCTAAATCGAATTGTATAGTTTAGAACCATATCATAGTGAGACTGAATTCATTTCAGGCTTAAGACGGTGGAACTCCGAGAGGCCGAGGGTAGAGATTAACTGTGAGTTATTGTAATTAATCACGTTACATCACATTAAATTACGGTTAAGCAATGCAATGAATGATTTATTAGAGAAAGTTCAAAGGTTATAAAACAGAGGAAATGAAGAGGTTCTAATGATGGTCATGACATTTTGGTTGAACTATGAATATATGACATATGTGCACCATAATCCAAGTGGAGGCACACCCAAACTAGGAAATGGTCTTGCTTGATGTTCAGAAGCTTTCCGTGAAGCTGGTCTAAATGAATTTGCAAAACAGATCTCTGTCCACTTTTATAAGGTTTCAACTAAAAAGTTTGTCATCCATTAACTTGCACGGCCAATCATCCGACAGTTCGCAAAGACTCCTCCAAATTAATGTGTTTCGACGAGATAAATCCACGAGATGGCCTTCTAGAAGTACCAGGTCAGCCGTCCGTTTGTCGCCATATTGCTATCAAGTTTTGTCTTTAGAGAAAAGGGGAAGATAAGAAATATTTACCTTTGAACAAACGTGAAGAATTCTTTGCACAGAGAAGAAAGAATAACGCGACACATTATTTTATGGCATAATGAATATGTATATTTTCTTTTACAATCTATCCCATATGTTTAATGATTAATAGGCCATCGTATATTTTCTTTTACTAACTAATTTTTCTATGATAAATAAGCCATCGTTTATTAGTTTCAATTGCTTAGTTCATTTCATTTTAATTGATTATTTTAATTATTTATTTGTTTAAAGTTGTTGGGTTTATCAAATAGTTAACTCATTTAATGATTTATTAACTTAATGTATTTGTTTCATTTAAGTTTTTATGTTCTTCAAAATTTTATTATATTATTTTTCCCCCCAAAATAGAATAAGTTATCAATAAAGTAAAATTGAACTGGAACTCCATGACTCAAAACATGCATCATTTTGCATATTAAAATATTTTTATCATTGCATTTTTATTTATATTGTTACTTACATAATAAATATTATATCTATATATATTAACTATTATTTTTGAAAATAATATATATGTACGTGTCTTATTATATGTACATAAGCAATAGGTTAATTAACTGTGAATTTAGATATGAGTTTTTCTTATAACATATTAATATATTAACACTTTGTATAATTAGTTTTACTAACTATGAGATATCCATAAAATTTTATGCAAGGATACGTGTAAGTAGGCCTGTCAAATCGGGTACCCGCGGATACCCGATCCGAAATTTTCGGGTACCCGATTCCGAAATTCTCAAAATTCAATACCCGATATCCGACCCGAATTTGATTTCGGGTACCCGGATATCCGACTCAGGTATCCAGTCTCGAAAAATCGGGTATCCAGTCCCGATTGTGATTTTGATTTTTGATTTTTTTAATCTTTTTAGAAAATTAACTACAATTTTAAAGGTTTATTTAATATACTATTTAGTTCGAATTTAATACAAAGTTGAAGTAGTGTTCAAGGGAAAATAACTACAAACTTTTAGAAATACAAAATTTTTGTAGTAGTTTGAATTTATAAGAATAACTAAAATTTTTTGGAAATACAAATTCTTGTAATAGATCGAATTTTAGAAAAAATAACTCTAAATTTTAAAAATACAAAATTCATAAGTTATAACATATTAACATTTTTCATCCATCCACAATAAGAAATTAAATTACATATTAACATCTTTTACCCATCCACATTTAATTAAAAAATTATATTTTTTCATCTTTCATCCCTCCAAAATAAGAAATTAAATTAAAAAATTAAATTAAATTACATCCTTCATTCATCCATAATAAGAAATTAAATTACATATTAACATCTTTCATCCATCCACTTATAATTAAGAAATTAAATTACATTTAATTATAATAAAAAATATATAATTTATTAATTTTAAAAATAAATCGGATAATTCGGGTATATCTGATCGGGTATCGGGTAATCCGATATCCGATCATCCAAAATTCCCACTACCTGATCCCGATCCGATACCCGAAAAATCGGGTTTCGGGTATCCAATTACCCAACTTTTTCGGGTTTGGATACTGAGTATCCAATACCCAATATCCATTTTGACAGGCCTATGTGTAGATATTTCTTATATTTATACAATATCGTTCATGCATAACAATATATGCTGCTGGTGTGTGTTTTGCTTTGTTTATGTGTGTTTTGCTGTGTGTGTTGCTATGTGTTTGCATGATCTGTTTAAATGTAGATAAAATGATAGTTTCTGATAAAATGATAGTTTCAGATTATAAAATGATAGTTTCATGGGATATATGGAATAAAATGATAGTTTCTGAATGAAAAAATGATAGTTTCATGGGATAAAATGATACTTTATGTTTGTTTGTGTGTGTGTCCTGATGCTACTGCTGCTGTGTTTTTGTGTGTGTTGTTGTGTGTGTCTCTGTGTTTTTGTATGTAGAAATTGTGCCTTTGCTTGATAAAATGATACTTTGGGTGCATAAAATGATAGTTTCTGAAAATGATAAAATGATACTTTGTAAATAGTGTTTTGTTCTACTTAAGTGACAAGTTATTCCCTCTCTGCTTTTTTAAACTCATTGAAATATAGAAAATGATAGTTT
>NC_062969.1:16039861-16104561 GCF_023119035.1 Salvia hispanica
TTTTTAGGTCATAGTTAGTTTATTTTTAGGTCATGCTTTGTAAGCATGACCTAAAATGATCTTAATATGACATAAACTCAAATCTTATAATATGACCTAAAACTACTTAATTATGACCTTCCGTATTTTTGGTTAATTATTGATCATTAGATCATCTAATCTTAGGGCCAAGATTTGGGCTGCATTTCTGGATTTAAATGCATTCTTATTTTGATCATCTCCCTATATATATATATATATATATAGGGATGTATTCAGATTAATGCGTAAAAAGCTGTTAAAAATTAAAACTAATTCCATCCATAGATTAGTGGTTATCTGATGGTTAATATATGAGCCACTTGGAATTAAATAAATTAATAAAAAAAATTAAAAAGGGCAAAAAAGGAAGATTACATATTGGACGTTATTTCCATTCCCTAAATAAATGCCTAGTGTATTAAATTAATCATGGGAAGTTATTTTCATTCCCTAAATAAACACCTATTATATTAAATTAATCAACAACTTCTTAATTCACGGTTCTTATATTTGATATGTTCCTTGACTGTTAAATATTATCTAAAAATGAAATATCTATACTATATTGCAATTATGTTCCCTGACTAGAATATGAATTCGATTTGTTTTTGATGTTCATTAAATTATTGAGTAATGTACTTATATAACGTTACTAAGTTGGTACTACACCGTAATCCCTCGATTACTAAACCCTTGGAGAATGAATTAAACTTTTGTTCCCCTAGGGGTTTAGCAATCCATAGGGCTAGGGTATATAGTACCACCATATACATTAAATTTCATCTTTTGTGTATTTAGGATTTCACATAGTAATAATGTATGAAAATTGTCCTTTAATGTAAATGCATCATACTAAATGATGTACCTATGTAAGGATTTAATGTTTGGTGGTAGTTGAATCCATACCCTTTGGGTTTAGTGATCCATGAGGCTAGGTTGTAGTACTCACTCACAAAATAAAATCATCACCAAGTGTAACATCCTTGATCAAAATATGCATCATTTTATATTTGATGTATTATATTGGTATTTGCATTATAAATATATTAATTAGATATTATAGAGATTAATAAACTGAAATTCATCCATAATTAATTATTTATGATTTATAATGTTGAATATTTTTAATAAATAGATAATTAAGTGTACATGTGAACGTGTGAATATGTGCATGAAATAAAGTAATTGTGTGCATGTAATATTGTTTTTATATATGCACGTAATTATGTACTATATAATATTTATATATATATATATATGCATACATGAATATGAATATTAGGATAAGGACTCACTATGGAGCCACACGTGTAAATTTATAATTATAAATGGAATAGAGTTACGTGGTGGAAAAAAAATAGGAATACACTTCTTTATATAATATAAATGGGAGTCGGTTTATGGAGGATAGGAAATAATATAAATAATAATCATAGGGAGGGGGATGAGTTTAGCGAGGAGGGAGTCGGAGAGTAAAAAAAAACCAAAGGAACTTTTGGAAGAAAAAGAAAAGCGAGAGGGTTGGAATTGAGAAGAAATTCACGTATATTTTCGGTTTCGGGATTGATGGCTATGGCACAGGAGATGGAATCAAAAACTCGGTTAGATTACATGTTTCAATCAGGTGTGTATAAATCACACTTTTAATTTTTCATATTTTATGTGATTGATTGCTATGTGTTAAAGTTGAGTGAATATTTGAATTGTATGATGTGAGCTTGAAATGGTTATGTGTTATTTGATATTGATGGTGGACTATGATGTAGATATGTGATTTGTGTAGTAGATATGTTTATCTATAGTATTGGAGTTAATTGATCGAATACATGGATATGTAATTGATGCAATAGAGATATTTTGCATATGGTATTGGAATTGACTGAATCATTGGATTAAAGAGGATCTGTGATAGTCTTGTCCTGGATCTGAAATCACAGTGGACATATTGGGACCTTCGGGTCAATCATATTGGGACCTTCGGGTCAATCATATTGGGACCTTCGGGTCAAATCATATTGGGACCTACGGGTCAATTCACAGTGGGACCTACGGGTCAAATCATAGTGGGACCTTCGGGTCAAATCATACTGGCATATTGGAAATCCCGGGCAGATACCAGGCTTGAACTGTCACAGAATAATAAACTGAACAAAGTGGCATATGCATATGTATATGGAATTATTTTTTTAAATATTGTTATATATATTAGTTAAAGAATATGTTTGATGTTTGGGCTGTGGAATTAAAGGTAAGATTTATATACACTGAGTTGTGGCTCATATAAACCACTAATATTTTTCAGGAATAAGATATCAGTGAAATTATTCGTTGACATACGTCGTAGGAACTGCACATGTTATCAGGTTTGGCGGCTGACGCATTTTTGGCAACCTTCTCCTCCTCGTCATTTTTGCATATAGATAAATACTATATAGTATAAAGAGTGGTGAGAGGGTCCCACTACTGTTTAGAGTGTTTTTAAATATGTACTTGATAAATGTTGGTTTTTGAAATTATAAAATATATGTGTTTTTGTATTTGACGTATGGATTATTTCTTTTAAAATTTTGAATTTAGTTATAGTAAGTGCATAAGCCATAAGGGTTGGGGTGTGACACCAAGGGTATGGAGTTTGAATCATTCCCCTAGGGGTTTAGCAATCCATAGGGCAGGTATAGTACCACCACATGCATTGAATTTCATTTTTTATGTGTATTTAGGATTTAGAGTTTAGAAAATAAGGTGGAAAAATTGGCTTCAATGTACATGCATCATACTAAATGATGTACCTATGTAAGGATTTAATTTTGGTGGGATTTGAATCCATACCCTTTGAGGCTAGGTTGTAGTACCTACTCACAAAATAAAACCATCACTAAGGGTAGAGAGTTTGAATCATTCACCTAGGATTTAGCAATCCATGGGGATAGGGTATAATACCACCACATGCATAAAATTTTGCTTTCTAATGTGTGTTTTTGGATTTTATATAGGAAATAATGTACGAATATAGTCTTATAATGTATATGTCTAATAGTGAATAATGTACGAATGTAGTAGTTTAATGTATATTTTTTCCATCAATTTGGTTTCATTCATTTTTGTAATGTACATATTTATGGTGGTAATGTACATATTTATGGTTTAAATGTACAATACATTAGTAGCAAATCATGTAACAATTAACCTGAATAATGTAACCTAATAATTGTAAAAATACAACAGAGACTACTCCACAAAACAATAAAATAATTGAATTCTACACGAACGACTCTAACTCCTTGCCCTTAATGAGCGTTGCGCTACTGGGTTGGTACTACACCCTAGCCCCATGAACTATTAAACCCTTGGGGAACGAATATAAGTTCTTCCCTTCATCAAAGAAATTATAGTCTATATTAAAATACAATTTTCGCACTAATATAATCTACAACACAATAATAATGTAGCACATCTTTAAAGCTTGTCGTTGCATTATTGCAATGGGCATATCATCGTCAAAGTCATCCTCGAATCGATTCTTGCACTCGTTGAATCTATTCAGAAACACATACAATGCAGTATCAGTTAATGTACATCTTTGGCTAAATAATGTAATAGAACATGATGTACAAGTATAGCTACATGACATGATACATAGAATTAGCATCACGTGATGTACTAATCTATCTAAATGATGTAACAATAAATGATGTTTTAAAGTCATGTACAAGTATGCATATATAATAAGGCATTTTTTCCTACTGAAATAATGTACAAATACAACCCCTAAATGTAGTTTTTTAATCTAAATACTGCCACAGAAACAATGTACATTGGTAGTAGGAATAAATTAACAGATTTGGATTACAATAATGTACATTTATCAAAGAATAATGTAGTAATCTATGATGTACTAATGTCCAAATATGATATATCACAACAACATTAATATCAGCAATAGCTATTCATGTACAAAAGTGTATACATAATGTTCCATAAAAACAATATCCACTGATACTAGCCGTAAAGTTTCTGATTTGGTTTAAAAAAATGTATATTTATAACGTAATAATGTAGTATCTAATGATGTACTAATGTACAGACATGATGTAGCACACCAACATCATGTACAAAAATTGAATGCATAATGTACCATTAATGTATCGATAATGCAGCAACAGAACATACCTTAATGTAATAAACCTACCCCAAAATAAAGCTTAACCCACAAACTGTAAACACACAATGAACTCTGCTTTTATGAAGAATACTTCAAAGTTTGTGTACCACGATGAACCTTTAACACAAAATAATGTACTCCATTGATAGAACTAAACTGTATTGATGATGTAACATGAATGAGATTTTCTTAAATAATGCGTAAATGATATGATATAATGTAACAGAGGACATACAACAATGTACAGAATGAGGTTAACAATGTTTAAGCAATGGTTCGATTGTTCACCATTTTGTATGAAGTTCTTCAGGAGATATATGACATCCAAATAACATTGTTGAATAAGCCAATATACTAAAGGCAGCATACACAAAAAAAGGGGGAAATCAAGGAAGAACATTTGGAAGGAGAATTACAGTGCAAAATCAAATGACAAAAGCTTTAATTTTATAGCATAAGCCAGAAACTCAAAGATCGAAAACCTAATCCACACAAATCAACTTAGAAATCAAATTTGATACTACACAATGTACCAAAACAATCAAACAGCAGTTCCTCGAACTTGAATCCACCGGAAATTGAAGCAAACTTGAATTTCCGGCCTTACCTTTCACCCCGCAGTCGAAATCAAACATAAATTGAAATGGTTTTGTCACCAAAATGAATTTGCTGGGTATGCACCGGAATTCCGTCGTCGTGATGGTCACCGATTCGCCGTGAGAAACGCCGGTCATCGAGATGAGGGAAGGTAGAAGCAGATTCGAGTGAGGCGGCGGCTAGGGTTCAGCGGGAGAGAGGGAGAAGTAATGGGGGGAGAGAGTGGGAGGGGAATGAAATGACTGGGAGTTGAAATCCCGTGAATGATGCAAATCCTAATTAGAAATTGAACCGTCCAATAATGTTATACCAAATTTGCCCTGCGATGTACGAAACTAGTAACATAATGTACCGTCTAGGATTTAATCAAAACCATTAGATTAGTGGATCCTAGGGTGTATATTAGTCCTATGTTTTATACTAAGGTGGGAAAAGGAGGGTAATGCATCCCTATATATATATATATATATATATATATATATATATATATATATATATATATATATATAGGGATGTATTCAAATACTTTTCATATCTTTTGTCCTTTTTCCTTCTTAATCCTAGCCCTACGATTTTGTCATCTGACGGTTAGATTAATGCCACGTGTCATTTAATAATGCACATTTTCATTCTAATAATGCACAGCGGCTAATAATGCAACATTATAGACTAATAATGCACATTTTCATTCTAATAATGCACAGCGGCTAATAATGCAATATTATAGACTAATAATGCATTAATCACAACCATCCAATTCAAGGATCCAATGGCTGAGATTAAGAAGGAAATAGGACACTTAGGGTGCAAAGGAGCCTAACACACCCCTATATATATTTATATATATATATAAAAGGAAGTTTAGGTTTGAATGGGAGTAGAAAAATACGGAAGAAGAAAAAAAAAAAAAAAAATAGAATTGAGGGTCATAGTGCAGGAGACAGGATCGATGTTCAGCTAGTTTATTTATCACATTTAAGGTGTGTGTAAATCACACTTTTAATTTTATATATTTTATATGATTGATTGCTATGTGTTAAATTGGAGTGAATATTTGTATTATATGATGCGAGGTTAAAATGATTATGTGTTATTTGATATTGATGATGGAATATGATATGGATATGTGAGTGGTGCTTTTGATATGTTTTTATATGACATTAGAATTACTTGAATCATGAGATTAAAGAGGATATGTGACAATCTTGCCATGAATCTGATATCAATGGTAATGAAAATAGACCTGCATGTCATATTCAATGATAATGGACCTACGGGTCAAAGAAAATATGCAATGAGGGGCCTTCGTGGAAAAGTCAAATAATTAAAAGGGACCTGCATATCGTATACGATGGAAATCCCGGGCAGATACCAAGCTTGACCAGTCACAAAATAATAAATTGAACAGAGTGACATATGCATATGCATATGAAATTGTTTCTAATATTTGTTGGTTATTGTTGTATACATATATATATATATATTGATTAAAGAATATGTTTGATATCTGGGATGTGGAATTAAAGGTAAGGTTTATATACATTGAGTTGTGCTCATATAAACCACTAATATTTTTCAGGAATAAGATATCAGTGAAATTTTTGGTTGACGTAGGTCACATGAACTGCATTTGTTATCAGGTTCGGTGGCTGACGCATTTTGGCAACCTTATCATCATCATCAATTTTGCATGTAGATAAATTTATAGTATATAGAGTGGTGAGAGGGTCCCACTACTGTGTAGAATGTTTTGAAATATGTATTTGATAAATGTTGGTTTTTTTGAAATTATATAATATGTGTGCTTGACAATTGATTTATTTAGTTTAAATTTTGAATTTAATTTTGGTAAGTGCATATGTCAGTTAGAGAGGGTTGGGTGTGACAGGGACATCTAAGAGGGAGAATTTTATTGATGTTTGACTCATTTGTTGGTCATGATGACTATATTCTAAACTTAAAGGTTTAGGATTTAGGTGTCAAGGTTTGAGTTTTAGTGTGTAAGGTCACTATATTGCAATAAAATGAAGCTCGACTAGGAAGTGTCTCACCGGTGCAATCTTAAATTATAACTTTTGATAATCAATATCTTAAATCTCATTAGGAGAAGTGGTAATTATACATTCTTTAATTTTTTTTTGTTTTGTTGGATGTAAATTTGCTTTATTTTTTAGTCTCACGGTCAGAGTCATTTTTCCATTTTACAAAAAATAATGTACACTAAAGAGAGTTTTGGGTATATTTACAATAATGCCATTTTAGTTTAATTATTTATAATCTAATTATAAAATGCTTTTGTTAATGAATTTCTAGATTTACGGCAGTTATATATATGGAGGAAATGAAAGGGCTGGCAGTTTACATACATGAATGGTAAGGATTGTGTGTCAATATATTTTGTTTTTGTCAATGAAAATTAGTAGAATTGAAACGTTGGACTTCTCTTCCATTTAATAATTAAATAAATGCTTATTAACTTTCAAACTCCATCATTTTTTGTTACCTCGTAACAACAAAAAAGAAAAAGAAAGGTCTTATCATTTGAATCTGCACATACTTTTAATTAAATAGATACGTATCACTCAACCATTATATAAACGACCAACATGTGTATATATTCACATGCTCATTGCTCAAGCTAAATGTCAAAGCTAAGAGAGAAAAAAGTATTAAGACTGTTATTTCAATTTTTGGAAATGTTTCAATTTTAACGCGATAATGCAAAAAAGAAAACGTTAAATTTTTAAATGAATAGAGAGAGTACTTTTAATAAAATGTATTATTGTATATGTATGTTATACTTATAATTTCAGTTCCATATAATGACATGGTTTTTTATTTAAATAAATATTTCATATTTTGAGAAAAATAAAATGGGTCGTTGATGCACTTTTTATTAGCACTAAATAAACTTACAAGTGTAACACCATAGTCAATACTTGTGATATTTTTGAAGTTGGCGAGTCTGTTGACATGATTCGTATGATTATATTTTTCCATCGGGATGTTTGTTGATACCTCCTAGGGTTTTATCTTTAAAAGTCATTATCCAATGTTTTTGGCTTATTTCAAGCTTCATTTGTCTACTCTAACATTCAAGTCAACCTACCATTTATATGTGTAATCTATTCAAAATATATTTTTTGTGTGGGATTTGTTGTTATTAAAAGTTACAGTTGTCTAAATTTAGATGGGCCCCGAAACATTCCCATTAAACATAATAAACTGTCATTTCACCTTTGAATTAATGATTCTTCATGTATATTCCTACTTAAAGCTAAAAAACTATTTATTTCTTAAAATTAGTGTGATATATTTTTTTAAACCTTAAAAGTTGTAAATATGAACTTTAAGTATGTGGTAAGGTGATCTTGCCCAAATATAAACAAGCGAAATGAAAATGATCTAGAATAAATAAAATATCTTGAAGATGATTGAGGTGGTGTATTTTACATTAGAATTATATTTTATTAATTAAGTCAATGTTATTGTTTCCGAAAAATAACATATATATGATTATAGTTGGAATATATGATATTAGGAGAAAAAATTCCCTAGTCTAGAATACTAACTCATTATGCCAAATGGTATGACTAGACTAGGGAATTTTTTCTCATGATATTAGGTAGTAGAATTAGAAAATCTAGATATTTTTAGGAGAATATCTAGATATTTAGAATATTAAAGAAAGAAGTATAGAATTTCATAATAAGTTACGAATGACTATAAATATGAGAGAGTTGTACCATTTTGCATAACTAGAGTTAGTTTGAGAATAGAGTGTTCTTTAGTTCTCGCATATCACTCGCATCTCCTAAATTATTTTCCATATATTCCACTAACTGTCCTCTCAAATATTTCCTCCAAACTATCACATCTCCAATATGAGTGTATGTATATGCTTTAACATTGAGATGATAAAACTGAATATATGGATATAGTTGTGATTAGGATTGGGTACGTACGGTATATCGTACCGAAATATCAGTATGAAAGAATTATACACCGTTAACGCATAGAAAATTTAGGTATACCAATTAAGATATACCGAACATTCAGTATAAGTGATTTCACTTCCACTATAGTATCAATATTTTGATATATATCGTACCGAACTTCGGTATATCTTATCGGGACGATATACCAAACTTCGGTACACTATACCGTTAATATAAAAATATAAATATTCTTCATCTTAGCGGAGGTAGTACTAAATAATTCTCGGTTTTGTTTGCAACAATATGTTATGTATTCGCAGTGACTGCAGCCTTGTACGGCGACGAGGTTGTACATCACACATCCGGATCCGTCTGCATTGAATCCGTGCAGGAATTACGAGACCACCTTCACTCGCCTTGGGGAGTTGGCATTTCAGGCACATTTAAGGACTCGGGGAAAGGGTTTGGTTATTCATTCAAGAGGGTTTTTAGCTATGTGAAGAAACACGGATTGTGTCCGGAAGTCATCTACCCCTGGAAGGGTTGTCGTGCAACTATGATGTGCGACAAGACACAAAAGTGGAGTGGAGTTGTCATCAGAGGATCATATAGTGGAAAAAGTAGTACTTATAAACTTTACTTGTTGATTTATGTTTGAAAAATCTTCATATTTTTTTTATAAAGATATATTTCTGCCTTGATTAAGATTTTGGATTCAAGATTTTAAGAAGCTGGCAAGTAACGAAGAAATTGAAAGTGTGTTGCGTAACCAACCAGTAGTAGGTGCTATGGTCACCTCAAATGATTTTGTGGCTCATAAAACTAAGGTAAGAAATTTTAATTACTTCTCTTTAAAAATATATTATTTGAAAATTCTAATAATTATTAAATTGTTAATAATTAGGATGTTCTTAGCTTTGAACCTTGGGATAATGGTGAGGAGCATGTCGTAACCCTAGTGGGTTTCGGACATGATGACTTGGATGATTACTATATATGCCAAAACTCATACGACACTGATTGGGGCTACCGAGGTTACTTTAAAATCTCAAGGAACTTAATTGGTGGCATTTATGTTCCTATAGGAACTAAAAGTCCAGATACGAACTCACGTGGCGGACCCACAACGAGGGCCATGACGAGGCGGCTTTGAGAAGGACTTGCCACGTTCATTCAAAAAGCCACGCGGGAGGGGTCTATGAAGACGGAGGAGCCGCCGGTGAAGATCGTGCTGAAAAATGAAGGCCAACCGGGGAAGGAGGAAGCCGTAAGTCAAAATTTGCACATGCAGCTGGATTCATTAAGTATTCTGCCTATCGAGATAGCGTCCAAATGCTCTAGAAGTGGCACCAATGTCTTCCCCCTAGAAAGACCTTCGCGTGGGTACCTTGCACGCCTCGATCGGAGTCCGGTGGAGAGAGTTATGGGCGATTTACTAAAGCCGCGCAGAGAAAGAAGGGGAGCTCCAGAAGGAACACCCGGGCGGGTTTTTTGCACCCTGAAAATCACCCGACCGGGTGAAATGGCGAATGGCAAGGAGGAGTTCAGAAAGAACACCCGGGCTGGTTTTTTGCAGCCCGAAATTCACCCGACCGGGTGAATTGTCCGATACTTAAGATTTTGTGGGCCAAATTTGCTATTTTTGGACCCTTAGTATAAATACCTTTTGATGTCATTTCTTTTCCTAGGTTTTGCTGAATTAAAGTTTCTACCCTAGAGAGTTTCCTCTTTGAGGATTGTATCCAATTCCTTCCTTGAAGGTTGCTTGTTTCCATCTTTGATTTATTCAAGTAGAGGTATGCATCAATGGAGTGTATCCATTGAGTAGTGGAGCCAAGGGGTGATAGAGCTAATGAAAGTTGCCTAGGGTTGTCTCCATCTTTTTGGTTAAGGTCCTATGGTTGTAGCTCTCTTATCTCATCTTTATACACATGCTTTTCATTCCTAATCTACCATCCTTTCTTGTTTAGATTCAATTTTTGTTGGTTGGATCATCTATTATCTTTTGTCTTGTGTTGATAAATTGAAAATAGCATCACAAAAATAGTTAGATCAAGCATCATAAATGGGTAATACTTGGGAAATGGATCATAAAATACATGGATCCTTATCATTTGGTATCTAGAGCCTAGTACCCACTAGGTGTTTGATTATTGTTGCTTTGGGTTGGGTTATTTTTCCTTTTGTTCTTTGTTTTGACTCTGTTTTTGTTGGGATGATCGGATTGATCAATTGTGCTTAGATTAAGCTGAAATTTGGTGTGTATGATCTATGTTATCTGACCTAGCTACCTGCAAAATTTCATCAAAAATTTCCTTCTTTTTCCTAGTTAACTGTGGAGATTAACATCATTGCCCTGTTTTGGCATAGTTGGGAAAAACCATACAAAACCTATCAAATTATCAAATCTGACTATATATGGCTATTTTTCCGTTGATCTAGAGTTGCTTGGGAATCTATCCACTAAAATTCATCCAAATTGGGCGCGGGGATCAATACCAAAAAAATTCATAAAGATCAGCCAGATTTCAGCAAAAAGCTTCATCCCATGTCTTGTGTTCGTTAGTGTGTGTGTTTGCTCTAGGCCTAGTTTTCCTTGCTTTCATATGTTAAATCATTATTACTTTGGTATTTACTACTTGGTGTCCATATGTTCTTGAGGTGTATACCTTGATTGAGTTGTCCGGGCGCCAACGAGTGGGAATTGGATCGAGCGTGTGTGATACTAGCCCCACTATATTCTAAACCTACCGAGTGACGTTGGTGAGTGACTTGGGGGGTGTTGGGATACTCATTGGGGTGAGTTAGCTTCTTAAATCTCTCTTTCTTATTTTGCTAATCTCTTTCTAGTCTTTGTCTTTGTGTTTGTAGGTAACTTGGATGCCTCCTATTACTCGATCTAACAAGATGAGGAACGTCCATGAGGAGGAAGTAAGGAAGGGGACGGGCTCAAATAGTTCCAAACCCGAAGGTGATCTTGTGAGCATGATGACACAAATAATGAAGGAATTCAAGCAAGAGAATTCATATGGTGTATGTGAGTGATAGATAAACACTTCATACACAGCTCATGAACAATTCATATACAATTGGCGTTGCTACTTTGTTCTGATGTGACAGAATTATGTGTGTGGTGATGTAACTGGATTTGTTGTTATGGTGATTTCATATATATGTTTTTTTAAAGAATGAAGGGGGTGCATTATAAGATGAAGAAATGTGATTATATGATGATGTTGAATAATTTTTGGATGAAGTTTTGTTTAATCTCTTATTTGATAATTTGATTTCTTTCATGGATTTGTTATGTCTCATTACTTACTAATCTGAACACAGGCAAAACAACTGCTCCCGGTGCAAAGGCAATACCCCATAAATAGGTATTTGAACAAACAACAAAAGTTTTCGACCTATGATTAAATATCGTTGTCGTTCACTCAATAAAAATGACAAGGGCACTAAATTCAGTATATCGAACATATTTACATAAAAATATGATGTAAATTGAATGTTTGTCATCATGATCATGAAAAGCCAAAAATAACATCAATATTTGGACTCAAAGTTGCTAGACTAAATAATTACACCAAAAATTATGCGTGTAATACTTCCATTAAATCGGTGCAAAGTTGATGTTTGAGGAAATTAGATAAGTTAAACAATTAATTTATGTATATTTCAATATACATCATATTCCACCAAAAACAGTGGAATATGATTGGTGGGAATACTGATGCTATCCTAGTCGCTTTAAGCTCGCAATTATTCAATTATTTAAGCATCCACTAATTTCATATTTAACTTATTCTAATGCTATTAACTCAAAGTTTACCTTTTTTATACTTTAATTACTTGAGTTGATTATTATACGTGTAACCTATTTCATGTGAATCTTAACAAGTGGAGTATTTTTCTTTGTTGATATAATTACAAATTAATACTCATTGTTTAAATACTTTATGAATTATCTTGGTCCTTCAATTTATTTACACACTTTTATCCTATGAACTAATTATCTAATTCGTATAAGACCATCTTCAGCCATTTACACCAAACTCAAATCCATTTTGAGCATACGTCATATCAAAAAGAGTGAACTACAAAAATAGTCCTTGGACTATGCGTTTATCTCGCCAATGAACCCTGGACTTTAAAAATATCCCCAGACAACCCTGGACTAAGCGTTTATCTCGAAAATGGTCCATTTTCACTGTTTCATGACGAAAATACCCTTTTAGGGGGGTTTTGGAGGGTTTGGCAATTTGGTCTTTTTACATTTTAAATCTGATATTATTTCAGTTATATACTAAATCTGATATTATTTCAAAATTATCATTCTTCTTCCCTTTTGTCATCCTTCACTTTGTTGCTTTATTTCAATATTAGATTTAATTTTATAAAATTAAATTTTAAAATTCTATTTTTAAATATCAATAATTTTTTTAAATTATTAAAATCACTATTAAATAACAAATTAATAGTTTTAATCAATATTTGATAGTGTCTAACATTTAATCAATCAGGTACGACAACGCCTTAGTTTTAATCAATATTTAATAGTTTTAATCATAAATAGATCATATGACACGATTTAGTCAACTTCATAATATTTTTAGTCAAATTCTCATATACATTAGATGCATATTTATTTCGGAATAAATCGTGTTATATGATCTATTTACGATTAAAACTATTAAATATTGATTAAATCTAAGGTGTCGTCGTACCTTATTGATTAAATATTAGACACTATCAAATATTGATTAAAACTATTAATTTGTTATTTAATAGTAATTTTAATGATTAAAAAAATTATTGATATTTAAAAATTGAAATTTAAAATTTAATTTTATAAAATTAAATCTAATATTGAAATAAAGAAACAAAGTGAAGGATGACAAAAGGGAAGAAGAATGATAATTTTGAAATAATATCAGATTTAGTACATAACTGAAATAATATCAAATTTAAAATGTAAAAAGACCAAATTGCCCTAAACCCTCCAAAACCCCCTAAAAGGGTATTTTTGTCACAAAACAGTGAAAAAGGACCATTTTCGAGATAAACGCTTAGTCCAGGGTTGTCTGGGGATATTTTTAAAGTCCAGGGTTCATTGGCGAGATAAACGCATAGTCCAGGGACTATTTTTGTAGTTCACTCTACCAAAAAGTAGTTTTACTCCAACCATTTATACCAAATTCAAATTTATACCATTTTTTAATTTTTGTCTCACAAAATTTTTGCAGTAACACCATATTTGGTGTTGTTTAAAAAAAAAATCAAAAATGAGTTTGAGTTTGATGTATGATTGGAGACTTTGTTTCCTAATAATAATAATAATATTAAAGGAAATTTTAAGTTTTGATATATATAAAAGGTTATGAGAGTAGTTGATGGTAATCAATATTTACATTTTATTATTGAGAAATGGATTTGAGAAACTCTTCAATCCATTACAAATCTTGGGCAATTTCTCGACTTTAAAATGAAATTAATTTATCACAAAACTCATTCCACTATTCTCCATCAAAGAGCAACCTCAACGTATGATGCATTAACCAACCTCTTCCACATATAATTTGCACTAAGGGTTGTCCTTAATATATATGTGCCATTTCATGTCAAGGCCAAATAAAGAATCGAGCGGAATCAAAAGCCAGTGGTGTTCTGCATCAGATTCAATCAATTCACATAAAATGATTTATTTTCACTATATATCAAAAGCCAGTGGTTTCTACACCAGCTTCATAATAAAGATGCAATACTAACATCTAATCAATTTACTATAGTTTCAATGTAGTGCCGAGAGAACAGTGACTGATCAATAATCAATGTCTAAATCACCTGCCTTTGAAACCAATACATAACTTCAAAACCTTGATTGGGACTATCTCAAGTATGATTGTCTAATACACACAATACTAACTCCAATAAGTGGCGGACGCAGATATTTGTCAAGGTAGGGACTATATATTCAAATTTTGAATGGGATAATAATTTTCTTATATTTTATTATTTTAGTAGGGGCTTTTGCACATTAATTTACACAAATTACTAACAAAATTATAATAATATACAACTAGAAAAGTAAAAAAAAAAAAAAAAAATTGGGGAGGGCTTAAGCCCTCCCTCATGCCTATGTGTGTCCGCCAGTGACTCCAATAGCCCTTATAACAAAACCAAACTAGTCCGCATCCTTAATTCACTGTTCAGGTTTCACTTGTTTCTCATGGTTTTAGTTCTGAACTGTGACCCCAACGGTTTTAGTTTCACAGTTAACCGCTGATTCAAGTAACATTGGGTTTCTCTAACCCACACCACATCGTCAAATTCATTTTATGATGTTACATTACTAATAGTATAATTTAGTATATTGAAACGAAAAAAAAAAATTGAATTATAGTAACTAGTTAAGTAAATAGTGAATTTCAAATTTTGTCCCCGGAAAATGAGGTTTGCACGTTTTAGATCTCTAAACTTGAAAAATATCACTACAAGTCTCTGGAAAATTATTAATCACATTTTAAATCCCTCTTCACTTTTTTTATAGTGAACTACCTCATTAGTCCCTTCACTTTTTTTTTTTTTCTAGAGTGAACTGCCTCATTAGTCCCTAATGTTTTGGGTTATGACATTACAGACACCTAACAAAAAATAAATAGCACCAGAAGACCCGAACGTTTAAAATAATCACGAATGCAGTGTTTTTAGCCACTTTTCGGATGAAAATGCCCATATGGCTTTAAGGGCATTTGTGGTAATCGATAAATTCGCTGACATATGAATTCTGTCACATTTCTGTCAGCAAATTCTTATGTGATTTTCTAATTAGTTCTGGTATTTTATATGTGATTTAAAGTGTTTTCATTATTTCACAGAAAAAATCTTCTCATATCCCTCCTCTATTTCTAGTTAGTGGTAACAATATACTAGTAATATCATGTAGAAATTTATTAAGAAACAACAAAAATAATGGAAAAGTGAAGTTATTTATGCAATAAAATCTCAATCAATAATACATAGAATAAAAAACATTTTACATTTGATTAAATGATACAATAATTATTTTTTTGAAAACACTTGATATTTTATTGAGAATTTTAAGTTAGCTCAAATTGAAACTTTTAACATCATATGAACATTCAATCTTAAAATATAAATTTGCATAGTTTCTTGCCATTCATGAATTGAAACCTGAGTAATATTTTGGAAATATTCAAGCATGTGATATTATTTATTTAGTCATTGGAGAAATTTTTTCACTAATAATAGTAACTGAAATTAAGGGAATGTAAATTTACAGATTAATACCACAAAATTAGGATATTTTCATACTAAATAAAATGTATCCGTAAATCAAGGTAAAAATTAAAGAAAAATAAGGGAAATAGAAACACGGAAAAATACTAGAAAATGAATTTGCAAGAAAGGGTCTCATTTTATTATTTTCATATTAATTAGTACAGATAATGATAAATCTTTATATTATTAAAAAAAATAGAAAATATAAATAATGACAAAATTTTAATTATGTATGTAGTACCAAAACTTATTATTAAAATATTACATAAGAAGTTGCTGACAGAAATGTGATAGAAATAATATGTTAGCAATATAATTGAGTGACAAAAATGCCTTTATAGGGCCTGAGGTTGTTTTAGTCCGAAAAAACATCATTCGTGATTATATTAAACGTTAGAGTAGTTTAACGCTGTTTTTTTATCAGGGATTTGTGGCGTCACAATCCAAAATATTAGGGACTAATGAGATAATTTGCTTATGTTTTTTTCCCCCCTATTTTGTCTCTGTATTCCTCGAGGGCATATTTAATCTAATTTATTGATATTTTATGAATTCATAAGAATATAGTACTTATTTTTTTTTAATTTAAGTTATGCAAAAATACAAGTAAGAAGTAAAAATAGGCATTACATATTTTTAAAATATATTGCTACAAATATATGTATAATGCTTGAAATGAGAAAAATAAGTAAAGAAGGACTTGAAATGTGATTAATGATTTTTCAAAGACGTGCGATAATATTTTTTCAACTTCACGGACCTAAAATGTAAGAACCTCATTTTCCATATACTATTCCCTTCGTTCCGCTTTAGCAGTCCCATTGACTTTTCTGTCATCTTTTTGTAAAAATGATAAAAAATAGTTAAAGTGGAGTAATGGTAAAGTAAGAGAGACAATAATGTAGATAAGACTCTTCTTTATATTATTCTCTCTCTTAATTTATCATTTCTCATCTTTAACTATTTTTTATCATTTTTACAAAAATATGACAGAAAAGTCAATGAGACTGCTAAAATGGGACGAAGGGAGTACTAATTTTGAGATTTACTCTTAACTAAATACTACTCCACTAAGTAGATTCGTCTTCTGTTACTGACCCTCTTATATTTTGTTTAGTCTTAACTACTTAGTATTATTTCTATTTCAAGTAAGAACTAAAATAGTCAAATTAAGGTGGTGTTCGATTGACAAGATAAAATAATATCAAGATAAAATTTAGCATTGAGTCGTGAGATTATTTTAATTATAGAGGATTAGCTATCCATCTAGGATTGAGTTATGTGGTTGAATTTCATGAACCAAACTCATAACAAATTTAATCTTGGATACAATCTTGCAAACTGAACGTCCTAATATAATAAACTTAATTAGATATTTTTTTATTATATTTCAAATACAATTTCATTATCATCAATCCTTAATTTACCATGTAAAAAAACAGACACTAGTTCGTAATATTGGAGTACTAGTTTGCAACGAGAAAGAAAGCAGCAGTCGATGGAAATCCAGAAATAAACAGAAATTCCCTTTTGATTTCTGATCAAAATCGAACCGTCGCTGAGATATAGAGATTCATGGCGTCATTTGGGTCTATCAAGCAAGCAATTTTCGAGAAACAAGCAAGAAAGCAGTATGTATTTCTTTTTTTCCTTGTTAAAATTTTTATGTATAGGTCAGAGAATTCTGAATTAGGATATCCGGACAATCAGGCAGTATCAGGACCATATACGAGGGCTCAACGCATTCGATCGCCACAAGAAATTTTTGAATGATTACGGTCAGTTGTTGAATTTTAGTTTCATCAATTTATGACTGTTGCTAATGCTAGGATAGGTATGTTATGAACAATCACAGCATTAAATAAAATATTATTTCATGTTATATGTACTACTAGTATGTATATGCGTTTCTGGTTCTTCTGTGGGAAGAGCATTTGGGGATATAAGCAGAGCTCAATCATTTTTTATGAAGTCATTTTTATTTTATGGTTGCAGTTGCTTATTATGGAAAAGAGAAATCTGCTCGAGAAATATTGCCAGTTAAAACTGACCAAGACACCATTAGAGAAGGATATCGGTAGGTTTCATTCGTTTGATTTTAAAATGTTCCTGCGAGTTCGAGCTTCGAAGAAATTGAGTTTTCAAATGGTCTGTTGTGACAACCAAGTAGAAGTTATTTGTTTGGCTTTGGGAGCTAGTGAACAATGTAAAGCTTTTAATAGAAAACATAAGCCCTACTATATATATTAGGCTTTATACTGGTATTTAACCATACAAAGTCCACTGATTTAGTATTAATACTTTGTATATGTGTAAGTTTTTGTCATTGAAATACATTTAGAAATTGAAATGATATGTTCTTGAAATCATTGATTGTTTGTACCTTTGGTTTGAAAATCTAAATCCAACATGTAAGTATGCTATATGACCCCATCCCTAACATAGGACCTAAAGCCTAATGAATAACGCTGCAGTTTGATTATTTGAGCTCTTATGTTTAGTCAGTGATCCTAACTATATCTTTCGTCATATTGCCAAAAGGTTCATAATGACTGAGGAAGATGACATGAATCATTCTTGGGAACACAAGCTAGTAAAGCGCTACTATGACAAGCTGTTCAAGGAGTATCCTTTGCTTTAGTGATATTAGTATCTTACTATGTTATTGGTTTCTCGTGTCTTTCTATTGCCCCCCTGGGTTTGAAAATCAGTAAACATGATTCAATCACGTCGTTGAAGCCGTGAAAGACAATTCATGTATTGGAGGGTGAGCGCAGTGATATAGCTATGTGACTATGTCCTTTATTTCGGATTGGATCTGTCAAGTCTATGTTTACTAATGACATTGAGAAATTTATTTTGCACATTCACATGGCCAAGTAGTTAGAAAAATGTTAACTCAGGGACAATAGATAGTTCTCGGGTTACTAGTGGACATATGACGAACCAATATGCCAAAACATTTGACTCCAAAATATAAAAAAATGCTAGTTATACCAAACTTAGTGTTGAAGTAACTAGTGAAAATGTTGTCATGTCATCTTACTAATTCTCTTCCCAAAAATATGCATATATATTTGTCAAGTGACGTTCAACATCATGATACATACAATGTTGTGTTATGACAAAGTTCTTATAGAATCTTTAGTTGCTATATTGGTTTTTGAGAAACGAATTCTTCCAACTTATTTATTTCTCTTAACGCTTTCAAGATATTGCATAGCTGACATGTCCCATTACAAGACTGGCAAGGTATGAGTTTTTTTATCCTTAGTAGCTAGTAGGCATTTATAGTCAATTGGATCCCACCCCATCACTCGTTATTACTTTACCTCTAGAGCCTAGAGGAATGATCAAAATTTGTAGACTCAATCTCTTCCAACAGTAATCAAAGAAAACAGCTGGCTTCCTAGATGCTCAACTTCAGCCAGATGGTGGATTATGAACTGCAGTATCTTTGATTAAACCCAAGGAATGCTAATTATTTTTGGCTTGGATATGTATGGAGATGTCCATCTATCTCATACATATATTCTGCTTGTTGTTTACTACTCCTTAGATTTCTTAAACGAGGGCCCTTTTTGGAATATAAGAGAATTTGAATGAACACTTGTTACTTTCAGCATATTTCAGAACGAATTTAGTTGGGCTAGCTAGTAAGACTCACCAACTTAGCTATACAGTATATTTAAGTGACCTACAACATGCATGCAACTATTTTTTCTGTAGTTTTGCATGATTTAGTTTTTTTATACAAAGCCTTTTGCTAAAGCGCAGCTTGTTCTCTTTTTAGATTGGTCTTAGATGGAGGACTGAAAAGGAAGTAATAGCTGGGAAAGGTATGGTTTACTTCAAATTCCTTTTCTCCTATTAAGTAGTAAGTAATTAGGACAGCCTTCAACTATAAGTGTTAATTGAAACATTTTTACCGAAGCACTCAAAATGATGCTTGTAGCATGATTCTTCCTCTGTCCAGCATTTAGTTGTAGCAGAACTTATCTTCTAACTTTCGCATTACAGTTGTTAGTATAACTTATAGTGATAAGTCAATATCTTCACAGCCAATGAAAATAAAGGAGAACAAATCTTGGGAGGGCCCCAAGATTATGTCTTATGCTTTTGTAAATTCAAAATATAATCTTTTGAATGTAAACAATAAGTTGGCAAATAAAAACACTATTCTAGAATTCGTAGAACCAGGTAAAGGTAGTTAGTTATCTTTTGTAAGCTAACCATCTTTAATGCTTTAAAAACTTAATTATGAAGTTGATTCTAGGTCTCCATGAATTGTATTGAAAACCACTAACTTTCTGGATCATGGAAGTCAAGCATGAGTGAAAAATGATGCTTTCTCTTCATTCTCAGTTTGAAGTCAAGTTTTTGTTGAAAATATCTCTCTTTACTGTATTCTAAAATAAAACATTGGTGATCCCTTCTTAGTGTTGGATTGTCCATTTAAATATTCATCAAATGCTGTTCTAGGGCATTTTGTACTTTGGCTAGGGATCTCATATTAGCTACACACCATATGGTAGAAATCAGTCATACTACTGAGTTATTTTTAGACTATCTTTCTAATTGCTACTTATTTGTTTTCATGTATTCCGGATACCTTTTCTGGCACCACCGCATCAGTCAAGTGTTGTATTGTCCCCGACCCCCTAGTATTAGGTAGTATGGAGTGTGCTGAAAGTAAATTAGTTATGTGAGGAGAAGATTAAAGGGCAATTCAGTTTTACTGGGAAGGCGTTTAACATTTAGGATTCAACAGGATTTATTTGGAGTCTTCCTTATTGGTGCTACCTGATGGAATTATTTTGGCGTCCTTCCTTTGACAATCAAGTAGTTTTCCCTTTTAAAAAATTTTCATATGAGTTCTGGTTAACTCCTCCACTAATGTAATAACCATGAATGAACGACCCTTCATTGTGTGCAATGGGTGGTGAGTTGCCATCTGCATAAGTGGTTAACCTTTTAGGCAATGAAGGGCATGCCAAGTGTCAATGAAAAGAAGAATAACTTTAAAAAAAACCATTAATGTTTTCTAATAATGAACTGTTATCCATGAACGATCTTTTGGGTGCTCTCTATGCATTATAGTTTGTTGCTTTTCAGTTTCAGCTTATGGAGTTTCTGTTTTTCTCTTTGGAATTAATTCTGACTGAATGCCTCTTAAACTATCAGGACAGTTTGTTTGTGGTAATAAGCACTGCGACCATAAAGATGGTTTGTCAAGCTATGAGGCAAGTTTGTGGCCATGATTATCTGCCAATTATTTTTTAGTGATTGAATGAGGAATGGAAATCACTTTCTTTTGGCATCATTTACCTCCTATTTCATGGTGACATTGGTTTCATTTTTGTGTGGCCTTGTTTTCTGAACCAATGGAGCGTAATGGAATGATAAAAATTTTACGGGACGACGGAGACAGTGGAAAATGTTCTTGAAAAGGCTCCAGTTACTCGCAAATTTCAAAATCTATCATCCGTACTGTATGATTTGGATTTGAAAATGACGAAGAGGAAATTAGCATAGCAATTTTACAGGGGTAGGAGAAGTGGAAAATGTGCTTGAAAAGGCTCCAGTTACTCGCAAAATTCAAAAAGCTATCATCTGTACTGTATGCTTTGGATTTGAAATGACGAAGAGGAAATTAGCATAGCAGACTGTTCCAAATAAAAAGAGAACCCCAACTGAATGTTTGATGTTCCTAATGACAGTATACAAATTTATCTACATTGAGGCTTTCTTTTATCTTCTTTTTGGGTGCATTAGCTAATGTCTCACCTATGCATATCCAGGTGAACTTTTCCTATTTTGAAGCTGGAGAAAACAAACAAGCTCTAGTGAAATTAGTAGCCTGTGAGGGGTAATTTATTAACAGTTTCATCATTTTGTTGTGTAGATATAATTCTAAAGCAAAGGAACTTATCGTTTCTCACCTAGTTAACATTACTAGTTACTTAAATATTCCTTAAGCATTTTAGTTATGCACCTGATATATCACCTATTGATATACTGGCGATCTCATGTTGTTCCTTATTTTTTTTGTTTTAGATGCACAGCTCATAAAGTGAACTTTTAATAAGGCCTTCTCAAAGGCCATTAAAATGTATTCTTATATTTTTTTCGCAAAATCGGTAATCAAGATGAACTATAGCAGGAATCACTCAAGTTTAGAATCTACTTTTATCTTCTCTTCTTTTCTTCGCAAATTTCATATTGGAGTTGATTAGCTAGTTTCTAGATCATGAATTTCTATATTGAAGTTGATTACTGGGTAGATGTGCAGAGAAGCTATATTATAAGAAACAAAAGGAGAAGGAACGATTGAAGCGAATAGAAAGTGAAAAGCACCAAAGGAAAAGGTGAGTGTCCTGTAAATCGTATTTAGTACTATGTACATATTTCTGAACAAGACTAGAAATTCAAACAAATTGTTGGGGTAATTAATTTCCTTTTAGGGATCGCTCTGAGAGTGATGATGACACAACTAGCAAGCATGGAAAAAGCAAAGAGAGGAGAAAAGGTGGTATGCTTCACAAAATTATGCTCCTGAACTATTATCACTTGTGGTTTATGAATACAGGATGGAGAGCATAAAGTATTACAACCGTAGATTCTTAAATGAGAAGGTGGTAGGTGAAGATACATAAGCAAAAACAAGTTAACTAGTATCATATACATACTCTTGGCAGTCGTTCCCTAACTGAGGAAGATAAAGGCATTATGGTCTTTGACTCTATGATAGTGTAATATAGATATCTTCTTGTGACTTCTTCTCCTTCAATGATTCTTTTGAAGCTGGATTTGTTTTCCTTGCTAATAAAATTGTGCATTGCCTATTTTAGTAGCCTTCCAATATCTCAAAATATATATTCTGGATTGGTGGTTAGGTATTCTATTGATATCACTCTGTCAAGCTTCCAAAACCCAATTCTTTCCCTGATAGGTGCTAGTTTGGGCCATTATTATACATATCTGAATCCTTTTTGGGAGTCGGATCTCTAGTCCACAACTTGTTCTTTAAAAGCAAATGGTTTACTGGTTCATGCCTCACCTCAGCTCACTCTGCACCACTACAAACCTGTAGAAAACATTACCCATGAACTTCAGGTCTGATGTTTCAGCAACTTGGAGATGGTGAAACTGGCCTAGTTTGTAGGTCAATAGCGATAGCAGTATCAAATTCTATACAGATGGTAGGTTTAGACATGAGAAGAAAGGTCAAAAGAACTTCCTCAGCAGCTTACATGGTAGGATAGATTTGGCTTCATATGGTTATGTTAACAAGCATTACCTGAAGTCGTATAAAAAAGTTTATTAGTGAATAGTTTCGGTATATGGTTGCTTTCTTACCCTCTCCCTCCAAATAAATTTGTCTCTTGTTTGGCATTTTCTTGGTTTGTGAATTTGCATTTGGCTTTCAGGAGGCAAGGCGTTGACATCTGACGGGGAACATAAGCCAGATGACGATGATGAAAACTTTGACGAATATCTCTGTGGGATGTTTCCTTGAACATTACAAGCGTTTTCATCAGAAGAAAGCATTCACTGAGTTCATCACACCAATGTTGCCATTGCTAATCTGCTTATACAAGTTTGTCGTTTAGTTCATGTTCTTCCAACTGGAAAATGTTGCTTCTTATAAATTGATTTGGAATACAAGTTAATGATGTTGTTGGCATTGCTGCTATACATTCTTTACCTACCTTTTTCTAATTAGATCATTTGGTCACCAAAAAATATGTTGTCTTGATCATTTGAAATTTTTTTAATGGATTGGAGCATAGCTATGGTGAGTAAAATAAAGCACGAGATTGAAGCACAATATGTAAATTACCTTTTGTTTTTCTCTTCTCTTTTCTTTTCTTTTGAGGGTATACTTTATATTCAAACCAATTATTTTACTCATATGTGGATTTATTACTATTAAAGAGTAAAATGAATAGTTGAAATGCTCATATAAGTTACATTATATAAATACAAGATAAATTCAGTTTAATACTATGTCATTTTCCCCCTTATGTGAAAGGAGAACATTTATGATTTCTTAGGGTTTATTGCAATAGTAAAGTTACAATGTTGATTTATAATTTAAAAAAATGATAAATTGACATATACGTGTATTTTCATAGGAATGGTCATTCATAAGGAATGCCTATTCCCTCATGGGACTCCCAATTACTCCCATCCTACGTGACATTTCTCATTCTCATGAATATGAGATTACTAAAAATAAGTTTTACGACTTCCTTTTTTATGTAAAGCCAGTGGCAGACTGGCAGATCCAAGATCGGAAATGAAAGGGGCGGAATATATATTACAGGTTAGTTTAGGGAAAATATCGCTATTTTTTTCAATATTCGGGGCGGGCGGAAACAAACAGAGGGGGAGGATAAGGAAAGTTTATGTTCTGATAAAAGAAAATTAGTCGCACGGAGAGGAGCCGCCCCCTTCGGCCCCTAGATCCACAACTGTGTAAAGCTATTCTTTTTTTTGGAACATAATTATAAGGGCTCATTTACTATGATGTAAAGGATATGTAAACTGGGATAGAAAATGTGGACTTGATGGCAAGATAGTGCAAAGGTAAGGCTTTAGCCATCATTATTTGTGTTGCACGTTTTAAGATTGACAACCTTAATGCAAGTAATTCATATTGTCTGGTCAATAGAAGTAATTAGGTGACTCGCCCTAGTAACCTTGAAGTCGTTGTTTGGATATCATAATTGCGTTTTAGATAGACTAAAATAGTGAAATCTTATCCCTGGAATTCCCTAATTTCATAGTTTTCTCAATCAAATCAATCACTGTTTTTGTTTCCTTGTTTTATTTAATTACTTTGTTTACTTGTTTATTTAGTTTAGTTGCGTATTCAACCTGTGAAATTATTCCTCGTGTTCTGTGTTTACCTTTAGCTAAAACAGAATTACGTCGTATACTTGCAGTTATTTTTTGTGCTAATAAATAGTGCATCAGTCATTAACTTATTTTATGTCCATTTAATTCACTAAAACACAATTTTCTTAAATTTCGTACCAAAAAGGCTCTGACCTTAAACGTAATATCGCAACCATCATTCTTTAAAATACCACTGTACATGTCTAACCTTTGGTGTAATATCGCTGGAAGTCGTTTTGTACTATTTCATGACTTTTTTTCCATTTTGGTATTTTTTTGACCCAATGGGCACGAATATGCAATGTGATACTATCTTGTCGATGATATATATCTTGGAAAGGGAACATTGGTTAAAACAATACATGTCCTCAAAGCTTAAATAATGTGAATCTTCTAGATTGAAGACTCATGAATTTGCCCCAAACTTATTCTTGTAAATAAACCCAATAAATAAACAAGATAAACCAAGAAATGAAACAAGAAAAATGGATAAAAGGATAGAGGATGGATCAGTGTTATGATTTAGGTGAAGAATAAGAAAGAAATCCCAAAGACACTTTCACATACAGACACCTAATGACTCCACAAACTAGCAACACAAGAACTAGCAAGCATACCTTTACAATCAACCTTAGCCCGGCAAAAGATCGAATGCAACCCGAAGGAATTTGATAAGTCTTCAAAAGATGAAGAAGGTGAGCTCTCAAATATGGAGAAATTGTCTCTTACAAATATTCAAAAGCTGCTTGAAATGAACCCTAGCAAGAGTATTTATACTAGGACTTAAAAAGAAGCAAAACAAGACAAGTCTTGGTCAAAAAGTCACATTTCGGACAAAACACCCGACCGGGTGTTTCCCACGGCTCATTTCACCCGTCCGCGTGAAGTCTCTGGACAAAAACTGATTTCTCGGCAAAAAACCCGACCGGGTGTTTTTGGGTTGGCAAAACACCCGCCCGCGTGTTTATTTCTGCATTGCGCGGCTTTCTTAAAATGATCATAACTCTCTCATCCGAACTCCGTTTGGGGCGTGTGAGGTACTCACGCGAAGCTCTTTTGACGATGAAGACAATGGTGGTATTAGAAAAACATTTGGACACCATCTTGATAGGAAAATTCTGATTTGAGTCGGACCTCCGAATCCGGCGTGGCTCCTTGCCATATCTCCACCTTCTTTTCGAACCCCAATCAACCCATGGCCCTCGATGTTGTTGCATCCTATGATTGTGAATCCCCGGATTCACATCATCCTCTCATTCTTTGTGAAAGAATTTGTCCTCAAATTCGGTTCTTCGATTCTTCCCTAGGACACCCTGATTCACATCATCCCCTCCTTCTTTTGAAGGATTTGTCCTCAAATCCCGATCAAGTACACCTACAAAATCGAGCGAGTCCAAATCAAATATCATGGTATCGTGCAAGAGGTTGATTTCACTTCGGAACCCAAAAGACATTTCACTAACAAGGAGATGGTTCTCACAATCATAATCAACGAACCAACTTGCACCATCACATTCAAAATCGAATTTAGCAATGAGAACAAAGGACACCTCCATCTTAAGATCATTTTCTTGAAGCTTACAAGGAATCATACCACGTAAAGAATCAAGGTTGTCAACATGATGCTTACTTAGTTGCTCCAACACTTTGAAGAATTGATCATTATTATGAGAAGAATGTGACCAAAAACTATTATGCCTAGTGAAAGGCTGCAGGTTTTCTCTCGGTCAACGTATGTAATTGGGAGTGTATCCAACTGATCAGAAAGAGATTCCTGACCCAGCTGAGTCGTTGGTACGACAACCGGGACCTGATTTCAAACAAATTTCCTCAACCCACTTCTACTGATTAGTATAGTGGAGATAAGGGTCGAATCCCACAAGGATGGACACGTTCGGATAACTGCGGTGACTTTCCTGGGTGTTTTTGGTTAGCTACCACGCTTGTTGAGAATTTACCTAGGCAAGAAATAAGATGGTACTCTACTGACTAGTTGGCGTGAAACAGGCATGTGGTTGTGTTCGTGAAAATAGGGGACAAAGTGTCTCAGAGGTATACGAAAAGTAGACAGTTACAAAAAGAGGAAATTTAGACAACAAGTTATATCTGGTGGCTGGTTGGTTTTCTGACAAGTCTGGAAGGTACAACTAAAAAGTAGGAAACAAAAGTAAAAGTAACTTAAAAGTAAAGTGGTCCAAACCAAAGTTGATTTTGACGTTTTCTTCTTCACCAAGTATTAACAGAAATCATATGAACATAAACACCATAACTAAACTCAGATTCATAACTTCAAACTCAAGATCCATAGATTAAAATGCTCAAACTTGAAATGAACGACGAAACTGCAGTTTACCTCTACTGACTAACATGCAAGGTGGTGATTATAATGCAGAACGAAAGACTCATGCACGAAAATTAGACTGAAACATAACTACAACCTCAGATCAACAACTCCAGATAAGACAACGCTTAGAAGTTAAAAGCAACGACTAGATCTAACTTTCCTAGGCAGAATGAAGCAAACTCGAACCAAAGGGACATTCGGAATAGAAATTTCATAACTAAAACGTTTGGATCTTCACCAAGTACTTCAAAATGCAACAAAGATAAATGTTTGCACAGATCCAACGAAGAAAGCAAGTAAAGATTAAACTAGAAAGCGAGTAACGATTGTTTTTGCCACTCCGGGCGGTGAAACTGCTATACTACTACGACGAACTGGCTGGAACGGTGGGATGATGACTACTCCGGTAGACTCTTGGACGTCAAGTGACCATAGCTGTGGCGAGGAACGAGAGATTGGATAATGCTGAAGGACTAATCTTCTAGAGAGAATTCTACTAAGTGTGTATGAGAACCGAGAACTTGGAACTCCCAATCGAACTCTCTTCTTCTCTCTCCAAGTGACTTCTTTTATAGGGAGGCTTGCCCTTGCTTTTAGGGTAGACTTCCTTCACGTTTTGACTTTTCTGCCCTTGTTAATGATCATCCCAGCTATCCTTCTTCTCCATCTCGAGCCTTTTCTCCGGCATGCATCCTGGTCAGTATTGCACCCTTCTAGCGCTCTTTTCACTTGCGTCACCTGAATCGTCTCCTACTGATTTGGATCCCGTAATCCTGCACACTTGAGCAACTGTTTTGCAGATAATACATGCATTTCACGACATGCTGACCAGTAACCAAGGCTTAGAATACGACTTATCACCTAGCATGTAGGGTATCCTCAACACAAGACATGTGAACCTTGTAAAACACCACATGGATCTTGTAAAACGTAACATCAATTAACATAAGGAACTTATCAAAATAAGCCCCTCGCAATTGCTCTAACGATTTCAAGACATAGGCACACACATGGGAACAATGCATTATTATGACTTTAATCACAACACAACCCACAAAAGACATGTGAGTGGTAAAGTCCTTTACAAAACAACCATTAAACATCCCAATCCCGTTGAAGGGTCTAACCATTTTGCAATGGAAACAAAGCAAATACCAAGTTCTAAAACTATCAACAATTTCAATTCTCTTGGTCCTACTATTCTCATCCACATATTTATGAAACTCAAAATTATGAACAAGTGAACACTTAGACATCTTATTCACATGTGTCACTCTTGAATTTACAAAATCATGCTTTAAGTACAAGATAGGCTCAACATGGTTCAAAGCAATTTTCCAAAGCAAATTATTGTCCAACACACCAATCTTATCTAAGCACTTAAAGAAACATCACAAGGAAGCAAGGATAGTGTACTTGAACCTTGGGCAATGAGTGATTCATCTTGACATTTCTTCCATGAGCTTATTATCGGTAAGAAGTTACTCGGTACATCCACAACTCGGGATTCACATTCTAATCCTCCCAATTCTCAACATGGTTCAAAGCAATTTTCCAAAGCAAATTATTGTCCAACACACCAATCTTATCTAAGCACTTAAAGAAACATCACAAGGAAGCAAGGATAGTGTACTTGAACGTTGGGCAATGAGTGATTCATCTTGACATTTCTTCCATGAGCTTATTATCGGTAAGAAGTTACTCGGTACATCCACAACTCGGGGTTCACATTCTAATCCTCCCAATTCTTGTCTCGTAAAGTCATCAAAGAGAAAAGACAAGTCATAAGAGTTAGTAAAATAAGGGCCATTCTCCTCACCAAGGGCAAACAGGATAGGGTGATTTAGAGCTCTCCCAAGGTTGATCTTAGAATCTAACAAGCAACTTTTTTTCCTCACATGCTTGTAGTTTTTCTCTCTTGGTGTCTTTGATTCACACTCACCCCCACCACTCTCTCTTGGCTTTTGCATCTCACATTTTAGCCTTTTCTCACACTGTATATTTTCTTTTCTCTCTTGTTCATTCCCAAAGTACTCATTTACTTTAGCAATTTCATTTGGCTTCGTTTCAATGCTCAAGACTTGAAGGGCTTTTAATGGCTCACACTCATTTTCGGCTTCCACTATGCTAGACACGCCATCATTAAAAGTTGGGCGTGCGTCTTCTTCATGTAAGGTCGTGGAATCTTTCTCATCCTCACATTGTTCTTCATTATCATCGTCAACAAAATCCACCATATACTTGACACGCTCATTAACATTGTGGTTAACAACGTCACACTTACTTTGAATCAAGCTCTTTGAAGAAGGGAAATTAGATGACAACCACGATGAAACCTTCGTGTGATATCTAGGATGAGATAGATCCACCTTCTTTGAGGGGATGCTTCTTCGGCTTGTGTCTCCACCACCATGTCGAGGGCTTGAGCTCATCCTTGCGTTACTTGAGACTCCCTGCCCCATTAACCACTCATGCACCTTATGATGACCATGATCCTTCATCCTCTTAGAGTAAGACTCTCCATGGAACTTTGGTACTCGTTCCCTTCTACTCCCTCTATCAAGTTCATCATCATGGTACCTTGACTCAGCCACTCCTATCATGTCTCTCTCGGTCATTAGGTGCTACGGAATGGTTATGCCTAACTCGATCTTTAAGGAGAGCTATATTCTCATGGTATGCCGTAAATCCTCCTTGCATAGCATTCACAATGCCCCGCACCTCGTGCATCTCCTTCATGATTGAGGAAAACATCTCTTTGAGGGTGTCGTCGGATGTGGACGCGATGTCATCCCCATCCTCCCTTCTAGGCGAATTGTGCCTAGAATTCCTCGTATGTGGTGGCATTTTCAGGTATCTACAAAGAAGATAAAAAGGACTAGGGACACATCCCTTTTGTTAGTAACACAAACAACACACACACCCAAGAATGGAGATTTTAGTAAGGAGCTCACTTCCCAACCCACAAAGTATGTCCCCAATTCCCCAAACTCACACCCAATGTCTCTCGAAAGGCTTAGAGATTTAGTGGCTAGATACTCTCCCTCACTTGCTCTCGATGATGTAATTCCAAGGGTTTCACAAATAGGACAAACAAGATACACAACTAGGCAAGTGAAAACTATTTCAAGAAGCCACAAGATTAGTGAAAGTAGGGTGCCAGGCCAAAGGGACAAAACAACAAAAAATTTGTGTGCACAATTTCAACCAACAACAATAGACCAAACAATTGATGAAATTTTGGCCTAAAACTTTTGGACAATCAAATTGACGTACCCAAAAACACATATATCAATTTATAGCTAAAGCCCATGGATAGATTTGGAGATATCTCTTTTTTTTTTACAATTTTTTTTTTCTAACAATTTTCACCCTTTGAGGATTTTTTTTTTCTTACAAGAACAAGAACCAATGGCTCTTGATACCAAATAATGTGAATCTTCTAGATTGAAGACTCATAAATTTGCCCCAGACTTATTCTTGTAAATAAACCCAACAAATAAACAAGATAAACCAAGAAATGGAACAAGAAAAATGGATAAAAGGATAGAGGATGGATTAGTGTTATGATTTAGGTGAAGAACAAGAAAGAAATCCCAAAGGCACTTTCACATAAAGACACCTAATGGCTCCACAAACTAGCAACACAAGAACTAGCAAGCATACCTTTACAATCAACCTTAGCCCGGCAAAAGATCGAATGCAACCCGAAGGAATTTGATAAGTCTTCAAAAGATGAAGAAGGTGAGCTCTCAAATATGGAGAAATTGTCTCTTACAAATATTCAAAAGCTGCTTGAAATGAACCCTAGCAAGAGTATTTATACTAGGAGTTAAAAAGAAGCAAAACAAGACAAGTCTTGGTCAAAAAGTCACATTTCGGACAAAACACCCGACCGGGTGTTTCCCACGGCTCATTTCACCCGCCCGCGTGAAGTCTCTGGACAAAAACTGATTTCTCGGCAAAAAACCCGACCGGGTGTTTTTGGGTTGGGAAAACACCCGCCCGCGTGTTTATTTCTGCATTGCGCGGCTTTCTTAAAACGATCATAACTCTCTCATCCGAACTCCGTTTGGGGCGTGTGAGGTACTCACGCGAAGCTCTTTTAACGATGAAGACAATGGTGGTATTAGAAGAACATTTGGACACCATCTTGATAGGAAAATTCTGATTTGAGTCGGACCTCCGAATCCGGCGTGGCTCCTTGCCATATCTCCACCTTCTTTTCGGACCCCAATCAACCCATGGCCCTCGATGTCGTTGCATCCTATGATTGTGAATCCCCGGATTCACATCATCCTCTCATTCTTTGTGAAAGAATTTGTCCTCAAATTCGGTTCTTCGATTCTTCCCTAGGACACCCTGATTCACATCATTTGGACTAATTTTGTTAAGTATGTTGTTTTGTTGTTTTGGTATCAGAGCCAAGTTCTTGCTCTTGTTCATTTGGTATCAGAGCCAAGTTCTTGTTCTTGTAAATTTTGTTGTTTTGTTGTACTTTTTGTAATAGCCCTAAAGAAGAATTGAAGAACCGGAGTTGGGGACAAATCCTTTCGAAAAGAAGGAGAGGGTGATGTGAAAAGAATTTGTTAATTGTATTGTTTTTACAAGAACAAGTCTTGGGCTAATTTTGGAGATTCTCATCATTTGGTATCAGAGCCAAGTTATTGTTCTTGTTGTGACATCCCTATCCTAAACTATACATTATTTTGTATGAAAGCATATTTTATTGTCATTAAATATTAATTGTCATTTATAATAGAGAAATGAAATGGACCACGTAAAAGAAAATTTAGTGTTATGATTGGCTAATAGTAGAATATATGCATAGTTATGATTCATAAGAGTTCTCAAAACTAATGTACGTAAACTATGTACAATTCAAAATATTTAAAATATTAAATAATTGATTTAAACGTGTGTGCATGGGTGTTATAACGTGTGGATGAAATTGTGATGTTTTTGTACAGGGAAATATATCTATACCTATACTATATATGTATGTAGATATATATATCCTTCTTATATGAAATGGTAATATTTAAAATAATACATATTATATATGTAGGTGAATGAAATAATGTGTGTGTATGCATTAATACGTGTAAGTCTAACATACATTAATATTCATAGTGAAAGAAAGAAGAAACACGTATGGAAGCTAAAGTTAGGTTTTGTGAGTCATTTTGACTTTATAGATTAAATAAATTTGAACAATAAAAATAATAGCTTTACAAAAGAAGATCATATAGGGAATTTAAAATGTCCAATTCCTCTAATAAAAAGCATGTTCGTATATAGACGACGATAACTACATGAGAAAAAGGCATGAAAAAAATTAGAAGCTTTAGGGAGAGAAATTTCTCTTCAAAAATAATGAAAGAAGTTTCTATGTAGAGGAACAAAAGAAGAAGATGAAATTAGCTCATAAGGATTAAGAGCTGTAGATCGAGAATGGAATATGGGTGTTGGATTTGATTATATGTCATCGTCAGGTGGTATAAATTACACTTTTAAATTTTATATGCGTTATGTGGTTAATTACTACGTGTTAAATTAAAGTGAATATTTGAATAGTGCATTGAATATGTTTTATATAGTATATTGGAATTATTTGGTGGAACATAATATAGATATGTGAAGCAATGGATACATTTCACATATGGTATTGAAAGTACATGAATCATATGATTAAAGAGGATCTGTGACGGTATTACTCTGGATCTGAAATTACAGAGGGACCTATGAGTCCAACTAGAGGGACCTTCGGGTCAATTATAGAGGGACCTATGAGTCCAAATATAGAGGGACCTATGAGTCCAATTATAGAGGAACCTTCGGGTCATAGAGGAAACCCGGGCAGATACCAGGCTTGAATAGTCACAGAATAGAGAGGCATATGCATATGTTTATGATATTTAATGTTTATAGTTATATGTATTGAAAAAAAGAATATGTTGGATAATTGTGTGATGCGAAATTAAAGGTAGAGTTCATATACATTGATTTGTGATTCGTATAAATAACAAATACTTTTAAGAGAAAGTTACAATATTTAAAAATATGTATTTAATAAACGTAGGCTTTTGGAATTAAAGTATTTGGGTGGTCTTCTATTTGGATGTGTGATTATTATATTTTAAGTCATAATTGTCAATTATAAATATATATGCATAAGAGGGGTGGGGTGTGACACTTGTAAAGTTTGTTGTTTTGTTGTACTTTTTGTAATAGCCCTAAAGAAGAATTGAAGAATCGGATTTGGGGACAAATCCTTTCGAAAAGAAGGAGAGGATGATGCGAATCCGGGTAGAGCTAAACCAAGGAAAGTGAGGTGAAGGGTTGATAATGAGCCAAGCCGCAACTGGGGTCGGATTTGAGCAACGATTCGCCTATCCATATGATGTCAAAATGCTCTTCAAAGACCACCAATGTCTTCCCCATCAAAATAGCTTCGCGTGGGTGTTTTGTTGCATGAAATAATTTAAAAGGCGGGATTTTGAATTATTTTGAGTGTCTTTTCATATACCAACCCTAGTTTGAGTGACTTTTCATCTCCCAATCTCCCACATCTATAAATAGGGCATTATGTATCTTTTGTAATAGATTAGAAATTAGATTGAGTTTAGAAAAAGAGTGTCTCCTTTGTGAGAGTCCCTCCCTATGTTGGGTGAGATGAATGTTTGGAAAAAATCTATGGCCGGGCTATGGTCACTTTGTGGTTAGCCCGGGGTTAGCCACTTGGTAAATTCACAATTAGCACCATGTAGCTAGTGGCGGAGCTTGAGTGAGAGTATACCCTAGGGGCGGAGCTCGAAAGAGTATACCTCTAGTGGCGGAGCTTGAATGAAAGTATACCCTAGTATCGTGTAGCTAGCGAGTGAGTCGATTTAAATGGTTGCTTGGATGAAAGTTGCAAAGGGTTGCCATCATCTTTTTGGTGGAGGTCTTTCGGTCTCCAAGAGGTCATTTGTTCACTCCTCAATTTCTTCCATTTCGATCCCCCTCGTCCATTCTATTTTTGTTCTATCTTTTTGTGGGATAGAACATCTATCCTTTTTAGTGTAATATTTATTTAAGTTTCAATGTAATGTGTTTTTATGTTATTGTTGTAGTGTTTTTAGTTTGTAATTTTAATTGTATTGTTTTTACAAAAACAAGTCTTGGGCTAATTTTGGAGATTTTCATCATTAAAATATAAATATTTTGCTCAAATGTAAGAGGTAGCAAGAAAAGATGTTGAGAGAGCTTAAGCTCGCTTTGCTATTGGGATCTAGAGATATTGTCAAATATCATGAAAGCTTGTATTAAAATGCATATGATAATTAAGGATGAAGGAGGGTTAGGTGTTAGTGACTTTTATAAATCAACATAAACTCCTTTTGTCCGATGTCATATGAAGATCTAAATGGTGTAGATGAGCTTTTTGGGAAATGTTGGGTCTGATAACAAACAATGAAACTCATTCTCAGTTGAATGAAGATAATTCAGCCTCTAGATATTTATATTTACCTGTGATTTCTTTGCTTGATTTTGAAAAACGATTAAAATTGACTTTGGGAGCAGAAATGAATCACGAGAATTGGGAATGAGTAGTTGAGTATGATGCTTGCTGTATTCTGAAAATTAGGATTTGGAATTCAATGGTAGTCAATTTGTCTTGTTGGTGGAATTTATTTCATCACTAACAACCAATTTCATTTAATTCAGTGTGTATGCTCAATGTTTGTTGTTAAGTTTATGTTGTCTTGATTTTTTATTTCCAGAAAAATTGAATGTTCATTCTTTTACCTTTTGTTAAATGAATGGGTAAAGATATCTCTTTAAAATTAAAATTATGTATAATACATTTCAAATACATCTCCTTAAGGGCAACATCCAGTTTTTGTTTTAGTTTTTTGGTTAAACCAATCGAACTTCAAACTACCGAAAAACTAAAATCTGAACACTAAAACTGATACGAACCGAAAAAATCGAAATTTCATTAATATATAAAAAAAATCTAAAAAACCTAACTCGGAAAACCGAATTGCACAATATATCCAAAAAACTGGAAAAAAAAACCGAAAAATTCAAAAATTATTTTTCTATAATTAACACAAATACGTCATCTGTCCCATTAAAATTGAAACGTTTTCCGTTTTGGATTGTCCCATTAAAAATGAAACGTTTCCTAAAATGGAAATATCTCTATCTTTACCTTTTCATCTTTCTTACTTTACTCTCTCTTTATTAACTCACAAAACAACACTACATAAAAACCCGTGCCGATTTCCAAATGTTGCATATTTAATGGAACGGAGGGAGTATAATATTGTTTAATCCGATTAACATATCCAAAAAATTATACAGTAATCTTTATAAAATCTAAATATTATTACATTTACTAATATAAATGAACACAAATAGATTTTGATTTTAGGAAATTTGTTTTTCGTTTTTTTAATCCGAATTGAACTGAAATTATACTGTAATCTTTATAAAATCTAAATATTATTACATTTACTAATATAAATGAACACAAATAGATTTTGATTTTAGGAAAAAAAAAATTCATTTTTTTATCCGAATTGAACCGGAATTTGGTAAAAGTTTAAACCGAACCAAATAAAAAAACTGGAAAAAAATTGAACCGGATTATAAATTTCAGTTTAGTTCTGATTAGATATTTTATTACTTTATTCACTCATTATACCTCTACCCTTCGAGATACTCTTAGGGGCCTTTTGGTATGATGGAATGGAATGTGATTCCTACTTCCATTCTATTCAGTTGCTTGGTGTGATGGAATGAATGAGTGAATAAATGAAAATGCAAAGGAAATCCAAAGAAATTGACATTTCATTCCAACCTCCATTCCATTCCAACCTCCATTCCATTCCACCCTCATTCCATTCCGACATACCAAACATGCCCTTAGTGTTGGAGTATCTTTTCGGTAACAGAGGCTAAGGTTTATATATTTAATAACTTAAGTGTATTGAGAATAAAGTAAAAAAGCGAATAAGTAGAAGAATTGTGAGAGAATAAAGTAGAAAAGAGAGTAATGTGAGAGAATAAAGTAGAAAAGAGAGTAAAATAAGAGAGATAAGTGTATTTGTATTTTGCCAAAAAAATAAAAAAAATGATCCAACTCAATTAGGACAATCCTAAAAGGAATATTATTACTTACCTGTACAATTAGGACAATTCTAAAAGGAATATTATTACTGATGAGGCAGAGGTAGTATCATTATCTTCTTGACATCTTATTACTTATCTGTACAAGTAGATTCATCGCTTAAAAACTATATAAATCAATTTCAGATCCTATGATATTTTCACTTTTATACTAATTATTCTATATGTTGTGGTAATTTCAAGATTCAGATAGCTATTTCAAAATTGTTTCTTCAGCCTACACAATCGAAGAGTACGATAGGAGTGAGCTTAAACCACCTAATTCTAGCCTCACAAATATCATTCGTCACTGGGTACATTACAAATATAATAATGATTCTACAAATTCTTAGATTGAAATTTATGATCGAATAATATACACACATTACTATGTACACATGGATCCACTTTGAAAGTACCCAATAACAAAAGGAAGTTGTTAGACTTTTGCAATTAGAAGTCATCTCACTCTCACATCTCTTCAACTTTTTTCTTATGTCCCCTAGCGTTTATAATATTGCAGTCTATCGTGGTGTCACAGTGTCATTTTAAGAGTGTTGTCATTTTAACACACCCCAGTTACTGTATATTTTAAAAATTCTTGCTTGATTGTTAAAAATCGAATACAGAACTGAGACATGAATATAAAAGTGTTAAAAACTAGGAAAAATAGATTTTTAATTCAATAGCAAGGGCTGCTTTTGAATTGGTCAACATTGGATTATTAATAGATACATCAACACTAATTCCGATTTACTTTAACCCCAGTTAGTTTTATTTGGTAATGACCACTTTTACAACTGCCGGCATCGAGTATATTAAAAACAATTAAGCAACCAATCTAGTAATTAATTTGACGTGGTTGTTAATTTGTATAGTGAAGTTGCACAAGGTAATTTGGCATCTACTAGTTTGATTTTTCTACTCAGGATAAGATAGTGAGAACAATAATTCAACTATATTTGTCTTGATTATCTTGAAACCTTAGTCAGATGAATAAATTGATCAAGTAGGGTTGAATAAAAAGAGTTAGTTGCAAAATAATACTCTATCCGTCCGTTGTCCAGTTTTATCATTTTAGTCCGTCCGCAAAATGTTGTTCACTTTGTTTTTTTTTTACACTCACATTTTATTACTGTAAAACTAATATATAAACGTGAGACTTCACTCCACTAACTTTTTCCACTCACTTTTCTTCGCATTTCTTAAAACTCGTGTCGAGTCAAACTTGGACAATGTTTTGTGGACGAAGGGAATAATAGTAATAAGTTATGTCCCGTTTTATAGTTCAATCTAGAATTTCTAAATTAAATTAACATTTTTATTCATATATCCACGTGCCAATGAAAAATAATCTCAATTTCTTTTTCTTTTATACAAATCGGTTTATAAATAATTTCTCTACTCATAAAAAGTAGAGTGAACTAGTACATAAACTTTCAAGTTTGAACAAAAAATAGCCAATGAAGTTTAAAAATATCATGGATAGTCCATGAACTTAGGGTTAATTAATCTCACCCATGATACCTTTTCACTATTTGGCCTATTAATCTTCGTTTGACGCATGTTTAACATTGTTTGTTTTGTTTTATATATTTAGTTTGTTTTATGTATTAAAAAATATTATTGATATTTTTAATTTAACAAAATTTATTAAAATTAAAGCTCAATTTGTTATAAAGTACACTAGAATCAAACTAAATATATAAAATAAAATTAATAATGTTAAGCATGCATCAAATCAAACGAACGAGGATAATATTTATATAAAGTAGGTAAGCATATCATTTCTCCAAGGTAAATTTATTTCTATTGCCTTGGGCTAAAATGAGTTATTAGCAACATTCGTTTTTGTTCGACTTATATAGGTGGAAATGATATTACATTACATTGTATGGTCCCAATATAACAATTAAATTAAATTAAATACTCCATATTTTGTGTATATCAATTATCAATCCGTGCAATTATTAATTTACTAGGCGGGTGGGCAACGAAGGCTAACCAAAAAACCCCAATGATATTTGATTAATTAATTAAAATTTACTTATTAAAAAGATTTTATTAAGTATTTGATTTGATTTTTTTTATACAAAAGAAATACTCAAGCTGAAGGCGCAAAGAGCAAAATAGTTAATAAACAAACAAAACACAAAAAAACATACCCAAAAAACTATGCAAAACCCCTCACTTAGCTATCTCTCAGCAAAAAGCCACAGAACCAGTTCAACCAAAAACACCAACAACAGAAAAGCCTGTACCAGAGGAAAAGAAAGAAAGAAAAAAATAGCAAAACCATAAAAGAGCACACCTCAAATGCCTTCATCCATCTAGTTCCTTTTACTTTCAAAGTCTCGCCAGCCTCTAACATCGTTCAAGTTTTTTGCAATTTGTATATGGAAAAAGGAAATCCTAAGCGCCAACCACCCCTCACTCATTTGCCAAAGCGCCACAAAAAGTCTTCTCTTTTCGAACTCTCAGTTTGGTGTGAAGTATTGGGAAATTATTTTATTCCGGATGTCCCAAATCATCCACAAGACAACATAGAACATGAGGATTCATATTTTCTTGTCAAACCTCTTGAAGGGGCACCAAGCCATGAGATAAAGCATGCTTTGGTCCTTTTGGCAAGCAAATTGACACACTCCAGCAGTTACAAGAAAAATAGCATAATTTTGATGAAACTTTGCTGCTGAAGAAAAGGTGCTCGAGCGATTCAGGTTCATCCTTGCAAAAGGTACATAAGTTGTCTTCAATCCTCGAAGTTCCTGATGTCAAGAGTCTCTCTCTTTAGTGTTGAGATGCCCAAGAAGTATTTGATATTATTAATTAATTGTTTTTGCAAAGTATATTTAATTAATTAGTAATTAATTGAAATTTAATTTTTAATTTATTAAAATGAAGAAGCTTAAATTAAGATTCGTTAGTTTTAATTCTTTTTATTTTAAAAAAAAAGTAGATGTAGATATTATTTATTCTTTATCTATCAAACACCAAATTAAAATTATCACATAATTTAAGCAATCAAATAATAATATAAAATTCAATACTAATTTAATTTAATATAAAATTCGTCTTAATTTATCCTATACATCACTATTATTTTATCTATCCAATCGAATATATACTTTATTTATAAAACAATCTACTCATGATCCACCACCCTATATCACTATTTTTACTTGATAGAATTCTTTATCTGTTATAAACCAAATACTGACATAGAGTCCCATTATTCACAAATCCACTTTTAAAGATCGAATCATTGAACCCTATCAAATTAGGGCTTTTAGATCTAGTTTTTATGGATAAGATACAAAAATTTATAAATTATTTTCGCCTTCATCACGAGCCTATTTTAATTCATCTGAAGGTAAATAAGCCATACTAACATGTTACGAAACCACATTTACGTACTGGAATGAAGTAAAAACCTTCATTCTAGTAGGTTTTTACTTCATTCCAGTAAGTAAATGTGGTTTCGCCGTCGCGTGCCGTTCTTTCTCTCTACAATATCTATCACCAACGCCATGGCGCTAATATGGTTTAATAAATACATGGAATAATGTAATAAATTATTGGAATGGAGTATGTGTAGAAGCATTTGAAGTCCTACGGGAATGAAGTAAAAATCTTATCCAATGAAGTAATAACGTTTCTGAATGAAGTAATAAACCCACTTGAATAAATTGCATTTTTAAATGTTAATCAAGCAAAAACCCACGTCAATGAATTTGAATGAAGCATATGTTGAATAATTTCAAATCCTATTGGAAGCAAGTAAAAACATGTTGTAGTTTCAAGGTATTACGTACAAAATGAAGTAATAAACCTATATAATGAAGTAAAATGAGATTGTAATGAAGCCGAAAATTTTTTCACAACAGCACATCTCATCAAAAATACTAGGTCTAATGGCCCAAATTTGGTCTCTAGTTCGATCTTTAAAATTGGTTCGACATTGATCACAACTCTAAATAGTTCGTTAAAATTTATATCACCTACAATGTTGCACAATCTGAATGCACGAATCCAGTATTTATTCTCTCATATCTGTGTTATATTTTGACGAGGTAGCCTCCCAATCACACACCAAATAATACGGCTTATTTATTATTTATAATATAGAAATGCCATCAAATAACACATTAAATTAATAATTGCTTTGGGTATCGACAGTGCATAATTACTCAAACATGAATTTACCCTAGACTCCTTGATGCGTTGATAGAAACAGTTAAACATTAAAGGACATTTACGACTTTTTATCTCCATGGGGCCACCAGAACACGTTCAAGCCATTAGCTAATCCAAATATTAATGTTTGATTTTTTTTTAAAAATAGCTATATTAATTTTATTTTCTCCCTCCTTAACAGAGACAAGGAGAACGACGTTGGCGTAGAAATTAAAAAACTGCGACAGTAATTTAATTTAATTTAATTTAATTATTAATATAAAGTCCACACAAAATACTGACTCTCTCTCTCCAGAAAATAATCAAACAAAGTGATGAAGCACACGAAACAGTGCTAAAATGGGTCTCACATAGCTTCGGGATTACCTTCTTCACAATTAAGGGTAATTTTTGGATTTTATTTTATCTAATTGATTGATTACTAATCCAGTGCTCCCGCTTATGGTATCTGTGCTTTTGTGTTGTATGATTGATTTTGAGTTTGCGAATTCTTATTTGGAAGACGTGAAATTATTGGTTTGAGTTTGAATTATAATTTCCTTTTTCTGGATTTAGGAGATATATGTTATTGATTTTGGTTTCCCCACCGATTGCTTTGTGTGCATGTGTGTGTTGGCTTCCTGCTATGCGAATTTTGAACATGGATATTTTGTAGAATTTGAGTTGGGAACTAACTTCTGGATTTTCATCCTACTGATTCTGTATTTATAGATTCTTATGGTTTGATTGGTGAGTTTTTTTTACTCAAATTTAATGAGTGGTTGATGATTTTTTTTGTAATTAAGTATGAGTGTGACTATGGCGATGTATTTGAAATTTCTGCGTGATTTTATCCACTCTACTATTTCAATTCAAGTTGGCAAATATCATTTTTCTCTTGGCAAAATCATCTTTCTAATCATGGTTGGAAGTTTACATTTTTATTTTGTACTGTATCTTGTATATCCTGGTACAAGCATATGTAAATCAGGGGTGTAAAGTTTCTGCTTTACTTGCATTGGGAACTCAAGGTTATGCTAATAGATCTGCTTACTGGTGAAATTCCAACCCTCTGATTGTTGAAGTCCTGACTTGGCATAGTTTAGGCTGTTCAGTGCCTGCTACATAGCTGTGTGTCTCACTATAATATTTGTGAATTTTATCAATCTTTGGGTATCTTACGGTAAAGAGTGTTAAGATGAAGAGAATTTAATGATGGTGCTTCTGACAGATATGCGCTTTACCGTAAGCAATTGAAGTGCACGCATTATAGAATTTTTTTTGTTTATGCGCTTTAAATCTGTATATTACTGATCCAATACTCTAGGTGGTTAGCATTACCTAGGTGATCTTCCTCACTTTAGAAGATTTCTGTTGGTTTTGTAGATTCTCATTTTTTGACTGGTTGGGTAGTGTCTCTGTGAGTTGTTTATGCATATAAATGATTGGATGGTTTAAAGATCATGTTTAGGCCATTAAATATTTGGGAGGGAGTCAACAGAAAATGCCCACGCTTACAAAAAGTAATACTAATAGACAAGTAGAGAAAGGACTAAGAAGCATCCAGACCTCAACACCCTATGGTCAGCCTTGGTGGCAGGGTCTTGGGAGCAATGACATGCCTTCTTCAGGGCAGCAAGAAGATAGTTCCATAAATCATGCAGCTGTTCAACCACAAGGCTCTGTTGAAGGGATCCCCAGGGATACAGAAACTAATGCTGTTCTTCACTCTGGTAACCCTTTCTTGTGCCACATATTTTACTGCTTTGTTATGTTTAAACTTTAAACTCTATATTATATCTGCTATTCAAGTTATACTTTGTGCTGTTCCCGCTATGTCTGAGGTTTCATTTTTCAAACTGTTCTCAATGCGAGTATGCGACCATGGGAAAAAATGTTCATGTTAAAACTGCAAATTAAATCTTTAAGTAACCACAATAAACTCATAATTTGAACTTGAGAAACTTAACCCAGAAAGTTCTGTAAATAACTTTGGGAAAGTCGATCAATCACCCACAGCCACTAAAGTATGCAACATGTGAAAGAAAGTATCCATGGACTATTACTACTTCATGTTTTCTATGTGAGAAGATATTGAACAAAATAGCATGCAGATCCATACGGCATGAAGTATCCTCTTTAGGTGTTCAATGTTAAGACAGTATCATCACATAGTTTGTCATGGAACCAAATCCAGATAATCTGAGTGCACGATAATTTTAACTACTTTAAATTTAGTTTTCACCACTAGGATCGGATCCTAAGAAACAGAAATTATAATGAGAAAGAATAAAATTGTATTACAAAGAAATAAGGAGGAGAAGCTAGACAACAATCAGACAAGTTGAGAAACAGCATACAGCCATGATACCCTTTTTTTATCATACCCTGGTACTTATCACTTTCAAATAACCTAATTTCATAGATCTGGTATCAGTTACAGACAGCATAGCTTGAACATAATATTCCATGGTCAAATGCTCGCATTGAGAACAGTTTGAAATTATAAAAGCTGTACTTTTCTTGGACATTTTAGACACCACTTAAGGATAATTGTTTCCTGGACATGCAATACGTGTTTAACTCTTAAGCAAACAACTCTAATTTTGGGTATCTTCAATATTATTAGCCAATATTGAATGAAAGCCAGATTTCCCATTTGAAATTGCTTTTAAAAATTAGAATCCGAAACAACTAATGGTCTTGTTAAGTGGTTTCTTATGATGAATGTCCAAGAAAAGTATATTAACTCTGGATTGCTTGACAATTGATTTCATTGATCACTTTGTCAATATTTGAGAGTCTTTCCATTTCACTTCCCTTCTGATTTTTTATTCATGTCTTATATGGGCATTTATTTCTGGTTTAGCTAATTTTGGTCTATACATCCCCTTCCAGACTTGAATAGAAACAATGGCGAGCAAGAGCAACAACATCTTGATGCAAATGCACAAATGGAGCTTGTTGGTCATTCTATTGTAAGCAACCCCCTTTCTCTCCCCAGCAAATATGAAAGACATAGATATGGCACAGTTAATACTGCAAGGCAGTTTTCAGTAATAAAGTGATCTGTGTCTTGTCTAGATTAACATATTTAACAATTTCTATTTGCTTTTCTTTTTTATTTTTAACTTTGCAGATGCTGACATCATATCCATATGCGGACCCACAATATGGGGGGATTTTGACATATGGGGCGCCGGTAAAGACAAATCTCACTCTTGCCCTCCCCAGGGGATAGAACTCTAAAACTAAGCCTGACATGGGTGTTAAGGGAAATATTATGTGAAGGAAAAGCAGAGACAGAGTATATCATAAATATGCTATGTTGGTGTTTCCTTATAAATTGTTGATTGGATTACACTTTTTATGTTTAGATCTTCTCTGCTATGTAACTCCTTTGGATCTTCTCTGCTATGTAACTCCTTTGGATCTTCTCTGCATACGTGCACATGACCCCACACACATGTTTACCACATACACATGTAGATTAGAAGTTGTTTGTGCATCAGCATATGTAAGCACATATGTTCTGTATGTAGTTTTTTCAGTGCATATTTAAACATGGGTATTTATAGTCAAAACAATTTGAATGTCTTCCATTCTAGCAATTAGAATAGACTGTTAACAATTGGGTTGACTCGAGCATTTGAATAACGTCCATCTTTTGCCCTCATCTGGTGGAATGATGAACATGTTTGGAAAAGAAGAACAGTTTCTATTTTATCCAAATTCCACCTATTTTTGTTTGAGGTATGCCATAAGTACTGCTCAAATTTCCAGTTTGAAACTCAGAGACAGTTTTTATATCATGGCCCTTCTCCCTTCGTCGTGGTTTCCTATCCCTCCTAAACCTCTCTTTTTTCCTTTCCTTGGCCTTTTGTAATGAGGGTATTCTTGAGTGAGTGTGTGAAGGGAAATTTCTACATTCTCAGCGAGGGATAGGTGCGGGAGTCTCAATTCTTCAGTCTTCAGAGTAAATTGAAGTTTAAGAAATGTCCGTGTTGATCTAAAATAGTCCTGTATGATTAGCTTTGTTTGTTTGACGCAGAATGTTTTCGTTAAAGAAACTGGTTAATGTGATGCATGTTTGTTTCAAATTTCTGAAAATTAAGTCTTCTTTTTGGAGTGAGAGTTACTTCACTATTTTTATGTAAAGACCTTGTTGACTTCTTGTATGTACTGGACTTTATGTTATTACGTTATTTGGTGCCTTAGGAAGTATTCTCTTCTCTCCTTTAATTTAACATTGGAAACTTGTCTCGATTGGTGGATCGGTTGCAGGTGCATCCTCACTTGCTCGGCTATCATCCAGGAAGAATGCCTCTGCCTCTTGAAATGGAAGAAGAACCTGTTTATGTGAATGCAAAGCAGTACCATGGAATTCTGAGGCGCAGACAAATACGAGCAAAAGCTGAATTGGAAAAGAAATTGGTGAAAAACAGAAAAGTAATGAAATTATTTTCCCTTCAATTTTTGCATGCATTTCCTTAGTTTATAATACTTGGTTGATCTGGGGGAAACGTGCCTTACACAGAGAGCACATAATTATACATGCTGCTCCACCAATTTTTTTCTTCGTCCTTGTAGTTTAAGAACTTAAGTGTTAGAATGCAATAATTCTATTTCTAGTATAGAAGTTTAACTTGATTTCTGTGTGGCATATCGAGTATTTCATAAATTTGACTCTTGATTTTCAGTTTTCATGTGGATACCATTAATATGACATGCATTAAAATGTTTGATACATGTATATGTTGATCTTATGGTTTAGATGCCTCTTCATTAATTCTCTTTCAGTGTATATCATTTCTTAGTTAGCGTTTTCCATACTGTATATTTTTTGAACCCAAAGAAAGGGTGACAACTCATGGATGAATGTTACTTGTGAAAACTGTTGATTTGTCACTTACCATCTCTTCTTTTCTGAACCAGAGAGAGTTGTAGCCTTTGCATTGTTACTGGTTTAACAAGGAATATTAAGTGCATAACATTACAGATTTTATTGGTGTTACTTGAATGTTTCTCCAAAAATCCTACTTATGCTGTTTCTGTATCGGTGAATGCAGCCTTACCTTCATGAATCTCGTCATAAACATGCTATGAAAAGGTTAAGAGGCTCCGGAGGCCGTTTCCTGAATACCAAAAAGCTCGATGGCAAAGAAAACTCTGCCTCAGCGGAGCAATCAAAATCAGGGGAAACTGCTTCATCGCAGTCACACGCCCCTGCTTATGCTCATTTGTCCACAAACAGTAACGGTGCCTCTCATCAAAACAACGAAGGAGCGTTATCTACGGTTCAAGAAATGCACAAAGACCATACTCCCTCCAAGGGGTTCAACAGCTCTCACGGTCTGGGGGGGTCATACTGCGAAAGTGGACATTTGAGCAAAAACAGCTGGAACTCGCTAGTGAGCCGGGGCCCACGAGGGCCTTCCTCTAGCAAATGAGAAGCTAGCCCCGCTTTTAGCAGTGGATGATGCGCTCGTCTATCTGGGAATCGGGGATGCTTCCTCTGACATGGCTCGTATGTCAGGCAATTCATTCTTGGCTTGGTTACTTGTATGGTGCAGATATGAGACAGTTTCTCTGGTAGAAACCACTGTCCGTTTCTCCTCCATGTTATCATCTTATATGTAAATTAAGCAGATTGCCTAAACTATTCAAGAACTAGACTTTGTGTAAACTGTGAAGCGTGAATACTCTCTTGTTTAGTGTATCTGTGACACATTCTCTCTTCTTTATTGAACTAGCTTGTGTGAAGCGTGAATACTTTCCTGTTTACTTTCTCTTTCACGTATTTTTGATCATTTTATTTTTCTTGGATTCAAAATTTTGGTGCGAGGATGCCGTTGCACGTATTTAGGCATTTAATAATAATTTTAATCATTTTATACGGTTATTATTGTAATTATTATTTTCAAACACAAGATAAGTAATTTATCAGAATGAAATTAGTTTCTTATTTGTTGCTAGTCTTAACTTTTTCTATTTATGTCATTGCCCATTTAAGGATTATTTGTTGTTCATCTTTATATGTATTTTATTTAAATCTAATTGAGAAAGTAATATTGTGTTGTAGCATTATGTATATTTTCTCATTTTGTAGATATAAAATTATAATTTTATATTAACAAAATATACTATTATATATCAAGCTAAACCCTGCCCCATTGTTTGGGTTTTACTAACCTAAATCAAGTCCAAACAGAAAAAAAGCCCAAATATGTGGCACATTGATTTCAAAATAAAACAAAACAAAAACGTATAAAAATAAAAGAGTAATCACAAAATCAGACAACCCCTAGAAATCGAAGCATTTCAGAATAGCCGCCACTCTCTTCTTCTTCTTCTTCTTCTTCACGAGATTTCTCCTCCAAATTTGTTCATCACTGCGGTATCTTTCTTCCCTTCTCTATTTTCCAACACACAATAATCTGCTATTTCGCGATTCTACTGCTCAAAAACCAGAACATTTTAGTAAAATTCTCACTGCATTTTAGGTTTTGCCATTTTTCTTATCTGCTACAGTGCTACTGATTCTGATCTCTATAGGGAGAATAAGATTCCTTTGTATTCTTCCTACATTTCATGTTCTGTTTTGTGATTTTTGCTGTTATGAATCGATCACTCAATTTGGCGATTTCACTCTGTTTTCGAAATTTCAATTTGGAAGATGTCCCATGGATGAAATATTTAGTAATCTGGAACTGTGCAGGCTGGTGCTCCCTCTTGCAATGGAGGTTGAGGAACCATCTCTTTATTGCTATGCCAGGTAGAAAATAGGCTTTTCTGAGGGACATCTTTTTCCTTATCTTTGGTTTTTTCAATTCTTTTTTGACATTTGTTTATTTTGTTTCATTGTTTATTTCTCTATGCAACACATATTCGTGGCCAATGATTATTGGAAGAATCTCTCTGAAGTTCAAATCTAGATTTAGGGATTGGATGCTTTCTGGTGTTTTTTGTTTAAAAGGTTTCGTTTTGATTGAACATATCTTTTTTAATAATTTCGGTTATTCGCATAATATCAGCTTTAATGCCGTTTTCCATTTTCATATGATTTGTTCGGTCATTAGGACCATATTAAGTGAGGTCTATTTCTCATTCATATAATAGGTTATAGATCAGTTAACTCTATATCGTGCTTATGCGCTGTATTATGACCCCTTTTCTGCACTGGAGTTTTATTTAAAATTTTAGGTGAAGGGTTGTGTCATGTGTTGTGGATAACATTTGTGATTTAAGATTTAAAGTACTTTAAAATCATGCTATATGATACTATATGAACATCTCAATTCTTTTGTGAAATCTTTGTCTAGTTTTGTTTAAAGATACCGTGTTTAATCATGTTTTTGTTTATGTATATTTAGTACTCCCTCCGTCCCATAAAAGTTGATACAAAACTTTTGGGCACGGAGATTAAGAATTTATATTAAATAAATAGGAGAGATGAAAAAAGTAGGAAAGATAAGAGAGAGTAAAGTAAATGATGGAATAAAGGAAGAGTGATTAGATGTTTTGTCTTTTGTTAAAAAAGGAAATGACTCAACTTTGTTGGGACGGACTAAAAAGGAATACGACTCAACTTTTATGGGACGGAGGGAGTATCTCTGAGCATCTAGAACCCCCCTTTGTTGAAGTTAAGAATAGGAGACCTGAAAACTAGGATGCTCTTGAAGCAATGATTTGTGTTCCTACAACTAAACTTCTTAGAAGAAAGCATAGCATACAGGAAGATAGAATAATGATGTCACTATCTTCCCTAGTGACTAGTCCTAATGAACTTCACAGGGAATGTTTTCCTTTTGAAATATTTGCGTTGTCAGTGTTTTCTAAAGTGGGTCATGCATATTAGTTTTTTAGTTTTGTAGTCTAAAAATAACTTAGGAATTCGTCTCAGATGGAATTTCTTTGGCAGCTGATGGTGTGGAAGAAGCCTCTTTTGCACACACGAGGTGGCGAGTTGTTCTTGCAGTTTTAGGAGGGCTGCATTTGATTCTTGAGGGGTGCTTATACATACTGTGACTAAGCTTGGCTTGACTTGTGAAAGAACTAAAACGTGGAGTGAGTGAAGATTTGCTTTAGTTTAACAGAATTACATTTTCATTGTGATGCTATACAATGTATACTATTTCGAATTCGAAAATTATTGTTATGCAGAAATTGTACGGTGTCAGTTTAGCCCTATTTGCTATCTAAATATATCTGATAAAGACCTTAAGCTTGTACTGCTTTGGGAAGTCTCACTGCGATTTTTTGGTTCTTTTGTATTTTAGATTCTTGTGTGTTTCAGCATGGTTTATGCAGCTGTTACATAACATTTAACTCCTTATATTTAATTGGTCTGCATGAAACACTCTATTTAATTTATCTCGTGCGCAACTTCATTGCAATTGTTTTCTTTTGGTTTTTAATCAGTGTACCCTTCTTACATTTAGCCGACTGACAAGAGTGGTGCTTTAATGGCGTTGGAGTTTGATACGTCTGAGATAGAGTACATGAGCTACAGCGGTGAGCATCACCTGCCACTGATTATGAATCTCGTGGATCAGGAGCTGAGTGAGCCTTATTCCATCTTCACCTACCGATACTTCGTCTATCTCTGGCCCAATCTCTCTTTTCTCGTTAGTTCCCTCTATGCACCCTTTCTGTCACTAGGAATTAGGATTTTTCAATTGATTGGTTGATTGGCAGGCATTCCATAAAGGAAAATGTGTTGGCACGGTGGTGTGCAAAATGGGAGATCATCGTCATACTTTCAGAGGATACATCGCCATGCTTGTTGTTCTCAACTCTTACAGAGGCCGAGGCATTGGTAGTTCTTCATGTTATTACAGTAAAATATAATTAAGTGTTTGTGCTGAATAAGTGACAAAGTAGTTGTATGCATCTGTGGTTGCGTACCCGTTTAAAAATACTTTATCCTGTGCTCATATAATTGATATTTATTTGCTTGTTTTCGTTGACAGCAACTGAGCTTGTTAGTAGATCAATTAAAGTGATGATGGAATCAGGTTGCGAGGAGGTATGTTAGTTTGTCCCTCTTCACATTCTATGGGGTGTTATTTTTCTAAAATTGTTTTCTGCTAACTTCAAAGGTAACACTAGAAGCAGAAGTGACCAATAAAGGAGCACTAGCACTGTATGGTCGTCTGGGATTTATCAGAGCCAAGAGGCTTTTCCGTTACTACTTGAATGGTGTTGATGCTTTCCGGCTGAAGCTATTGTTTCCTCGACCAGAACCAGACTACTCTGATTCAATTAAGTCGGTTGCAGATGAGAGTGAGGAGCATGGTGATGGGATGCCCCCTGAAGAAAGAACTATACAGTAATGCAACATGTGTTGTTGACGGAGGGAGTCTATTGAAGATTTTCGTTCCATTATATCTTACCTCCATATCCACATTTATCGATTTAAGCTAAAGCTCGGACGATGCTGCTTTGGTTGTAGTGAATATCTTACCTCATTACTTTTGCAACTTTGCTTATGCAAAGCTTGTGAATAATATGTTTGAGTGTATTAAGATGCATGTTTTGGCTCATTTTTTATGTTATCCATTCTTTTGGCTCATTTTTTATGTCTGATTTCATCACATCTTCATTCCATCTCAAAATGCGACCTATGAAGGGTAATTACACCAATTTAGAGTCTAAAAACCATATTTAAACTCATGAAACTTAGGGGCTACTTGGTATGTTGGAATGGAATGGTGGAATGGAATGTGATTCCTACTTCCATTCTATTCATTTGTTTGGTGTGATGGAATGAATGAGTGAATGGATGAAAATGCAAAGGAAATCCAAAGAAATTGACATTCTATTCCAACCTCCATTCCATTCTAACTTCCATTCCATTCCACCCTCATTCCATTCAATCATACCAAGCAGTCCATTAGAGAATATTGGACTTTTTAACTTACATTGATACAAACAAGGAATAAGTTTTATTTACCATGCTTGGGGATAAGAAACTAGGATAAAGTTCTTCACTACAAATTGAGGTGACTACATCAAACTATGGATAAAGTTCTTCACTACAAATGTAAAGAGTAGGAACAAAATGGTTTAAGAGACTCCACGAAATAGAGGATAAAATTTTTAATGAAGTGTGACAGCCATTTATAAATATAAAATCAATATAAAAATAGCTCCCTCACTAAACAACCCAACCAAAATGTACAATCTCTAGTACTGTTTTCTTTGGTTCAAAACTATCCACCTTACAACTAACTACTCTACTATCTACAAAAAAATATCTCATTTTGTCATTTCGAATTATCTGCAATTTAAAGTTTTACTTGCCTTTTTTTCATTTTGAATAAATAGACTTTATTATCAACTAAATTATTATTTGCTGTAAATATAAAAGTGGATCCTACGTTGCATTAAATATTTAGTAAAGTTAACAAGCTAAAACGAGACTAGTAAGTTGGCCCAATTAACGTAATTTACCGAATGGCCCAACTTAAATCCAAAATCACAGTCCTACCCCATCGAGCCCAATATTCTCTCTCTCTCTCTCGCTCTGCGTCTCCCAAAAATCCCTACTTTCACCCTTGAAATTCCGGCGAGGATCGCCACCACAGCTCCCTCTATCTGTAAGAATGTTCAAAAAGTAAGTTCCACCCACAATTCATTGAGCCTCTTGCAACCGCGGATTTTTTAGTTTTTAATGTGCTAATTGTTTCTTCATATCGATTTGAAGGAGTTAGATTTATCTGTTTGAGCTTTCTATTGCGTTTATTAGCAATATTAAAATCAATTTTATATCTTCTTTCTCTGCTTATTCGACGAACCTAAAACTTGCTCGATTTTCTGTGATTCCTTCAATTTTATCACTGTGGAGTGTTGAGGATGCAGGAATTACTAGATTCTTATTTTGCTCCATCTTTCTATGTTTGTTTCTGTTATTTGTTTCATCTGAATTGTCGGGATCTTTGCTTCTTTAGTGGATTCATGATGAGATAGAATGTTGTCTAGCCATGACCTTTGGTGATGACTTATTTTGTTGAGACGCCAAACTGAAAGTTGTTTTCTTGTAATGTTTTCTAGCCATGAGCTTTGGAAATAGTTCATATTAAGTTGAAAATTTACAATGTGATTTCATTTTCACCATATCAATATGATGATAAATTGGTGAAAGTCATAAAAAGACTCAGTAACAAATCTCTGATATGTAGACCAATAAGGTTGGAGCATGCTATTAGTCTTTGATTGCGAACATATAAGGTAGCGGTAGGAGTGCGCTAGTTAAGCAATTCCTGGAATATATCAAGTTAATTAGTGAACTGGGAGAAGGCTTGTTAGAGGCCACACCAATTGTCTGAAATAATAAGAAAGGTTCCATGTTGGCAACTTGGTATTTACAACTAAATACTAATCCTCTTCTAGTCTGACATCTTGAAGCTTTTCACAAGGTATTTGATCACTCAGAACTGTGTCCTTTGAGCATTCTATTCATTTTGAGGGTCTGTTTAAGCTTGAGTTTTCTTTTTCCCTTTTGATTATTGATTTTGAAAATGATTCAACTTGCAAGTATTTGATTTTTATATGTTTTTAGGTTCTCATCTGAAGAAGTTTCTGCACAAAATCAAGTGAAGGCATCTGTGCAGCGCAAAATACGGCAAAGTATTGCTGAAGAGGTTTTTCTTGCTGCTACTTCTGATGAAGTTTACTTTCCCATTGATATATCATTTACTCACACGGACTGTTGTTTTCCTGCAGTACCCAGGACTTGAACCTGTTTTGGATGATTTGTTGCCAAAAAAGTCACCACTGATTGTAGCAAAATGGTGCCTTCTTTATCTAAATGGGAACTGATATATGCCATCTGCCTCTTAATTGTACTATGTATTCTAAGTGTTTGATTCCGTTTTTTATCTGATAATCTCATCAATTTCTTTTGCAGCCCAAATCATCTAAATTTGGTTTTGGTGAACAATGTGCCACTGTTTTTCAACATACGTGATGGCCCTTATATGCCAACACTACGACTGCTTCATCAATGTAAATATTATAATTTTAACTTCAGTTCTGCTGGTTTGCATGTATATCTACTGACTGCTAAAATATCACCTCTGACTCCTGAGCATCTCTGATATACTGCATAAAGATTCCAAAATCTTGACAATCACACTTTTTTGAGTTCAAAAGTTCCAATCCATTTTAATACCACTCCCAACTAAATAGTCCAGAATCTAAGCAGTTATAGATATTGACTTTATGAATACATTCTTGTTCTTCATTTGGTATGTCAATGGAAGCTCTTCTTGTGGCCTAGCCATTGTAGAATAGGTGATGACCTGTTTGAGCAACTTTCATTTTCGGAATTACCAGGCAGCCAAATTCAAATTTGGTATTAAATCCTCGATTGTATGTGAGGATTGGATGCAATGCTCATTGCTCAATAACCCCCTATTTTAAGAGATAGATTTACCGGATGCTTTGCAACATATCTTTCTGCCTTATTTTATAACTTGAATTGGGATCAAAGTTCAAGGAAAAAGTCTCCTCATGTAACTACAAGTGAAAACTTATTCTTATCACTCACCTAACCAATTTAAATGTGAATTCTGGCTATTGGATTTTTTAATGCACAAATATATGTAACAGAAACCCATGAAAGGGCTAGTTTTACATATAACATAGAGATTTATTGTTTTTATACTCTGTATTGGCAGATCCCAACATCATGAAAAAATTGCAAGTTGATAGGGGCGCGATAAGATTTGTTCTTGCTGGTGCTAATATTATGTGCCCTGGGCTTACATCTCCTGGGGGTGTGTTGGACGATGAAGTAGAGGCTGAAACTCCAGTGGTAAGAAGTCATTGTCTGAACTTTTTATTTGGTGCTCTATTTAGACAATTCTAATATGGGTTAACTGCTTCTATTATAATTTGCTTATGCATAGATAGTTGGGAATTGATCATTAAAACCATTCACTAAATCAAATTAGTTCTGACTAAGTTTTTGGTGTGGGCGCAAAAAATATGAATTATACTTTATTTTTTTATTTTGGATTTTAGGTATTTATAATTAGGCTAAATTTATTTATTCTTTATTTGTTTCTTAATTAGGGTGTTTTAATCCATAGTTGGGCCTTGTGTAGTTGTTAAGTAGAATCTATTAGTTAATTTGTTTAGATTTAACTAAAGTTTAAATAATAAATATAAATAGTACTCCCTTCATCCCATGAAAGCATGCACACTTTACTGACCCATAATAACATGCACATTCCTTTCTTTCCTTTTGTTTGCGCACTACTCCACCTTATATTGTTCCATTAATATGCTTACAAATTACAATTACTTTACAATCATTTGCACAACGATGCTCCTAAATTGGAATCTTTTCTCCAGAATCTCCACTCACAATATAAACAACACTAAAGTGGAATCCTTTTTCTACTAACAATACAAATAACACTAGATTTCTTAAAATATGTGCCCAAAGATGTTTGTGGGACGGAGGGAGTAGTACAAGAGCCGAATGGTACAGACATCTGCACGGGAGCGTGTTTTACTGGCTGACTGTAAATTGCTCTTCACTAAATTATTGATAGCTTATCAGGCTATAATGGCTGAAGGAAAGGAAAATGCTCTAGCTATTGGATTTACGAAGATGTCAGCAAAAGATATGTAAGTTCATATCAGAATGTCTCTTATTTTCCCTTTCATCATTTATTTGGAAAATTTTAAGTTTTATCTTTTTGTTTACTGGTCATGCCATTAGCTAGAAAGGAGTTTAACCTCTCAAAACCTTGTGTCTTTAATTAAAGAGGCTTCGATCTATTGACTATGTTCCCAATTCCCATACATTCTCTTTTACAAATGTTTCCCTATAACTGAACTCAATTCAACAAATCTAATATGTTTCATAAACGGATCTGATCCCCTATATTTCAAGATCTGGCTGCCCATTTGGTTTCTTGTATGTATTGACATGATTTCTGGGGCAGTCAATTTTGGGCTGTTTCTAATCTCTATGTATGTAGTTCCATTCTGATTACTCTGATTGTAGAGTAGGTAGGTGACTCGCTCCATTCTTTGGGTCTGTCCTTTTAGTCTGTTTTGTGGTTGAGGGTGTGCCACTTTTGGGCATACCTTATCATATACACAAAACCTTTGATGTTTTTTTGACGATATCAACAGGTTGGGGTTTGCCTCACCCCTCACCCCTTGGGTGTTGATAAAAACACTCAACTGTGATGTTTGAGTTTCTCACCATTGAACCTTGCATTTTATTTTGCATGATATCACATATCAACTTAGTATGTTTTCTTTCATCTGCTTGAAATTAACAGGTCTGTCTTGTGCATAGCATTACAGATCTGATTTGCATGTTATAGTTGTTCGTGAGCTTAAATTAAGAGCATTTATTTTGCTAAAGAGTACATTCGTAGCTCATAACCTGCCAATGATTTTCTCAAATGCAGACGAACTATCAACAAAGGAATTGGTATTGATAACATGCACTATCTTAATGATGGACTATGGAAGGTACTTTTTTCTTCTTTTCTTCTATTTTATCCTTACCCTTGCTTCCGTCTCTGCGAAAGAAAGAACGCTCTCTATATCTGTTCTTACTTGTTTCCACAGATGGAGCGTCTCGAATAAGAAAAAGAATGAACGTCCCTTGATGCATCATTTAGAGACGAACTCCAGGCTCCACTGGTAATTATTAAATCCTTAAAAGCTCCGAAGTTTGGACATGGATGGAGATGTTGACTAGAAGAACTCAACTCTATTTTCTGACAGTATAGATAGGTGATGAAGAAAGTGCGACTGTCTTCCATCCTTGATAATGGACGAATTGATTCTCATATTTGAAGCAAATATCACTTTAAACACCATGAGTTGTGGGGGTTTGTTTTTCAACTCTTGAAAATATTTCTTCTACTTATTCGAAACTAAAACTGTCTTGCTTAAGGAGTTTGCATAGAATATTTATTTTCTGTCTAAAGTGAATTTCATGTATTTTCAATCGGTTTCTGAGAAGAGTAAATGCCAAATGTGGTTCTAAACATGACTTTTTACGATTTTGGTCCTAAACATTACATTTGGAATACGAGTAAATGTCAAAATTGATCCTGAACATATGATCATTCTACGATTTTGGTTCTGGACAGTATGTTTTGAATTTTTGCATCCAAAATATTTCAACTCAGATCATAATCGATCCAAATCTGATGGTTCTGTCAAATTGTAACGGTCAACGTAGTTTAACCATATTTTCACCCAAGTAAGCATTTTAATTATATATTTTTATTATTTTAAAAAAATAAAATACAAAAATAATGTTAAAAAATATTGAGCTAATATAGTTTAAAATTGATGAACGCTTAGTCCCAGTCATGGTAATTCCGTTCACAATTAGCAAAATTATTAATACAGCAAGGGGATCTAGCACATTGAAGCCTTAGCGAAGGAATTAACACTAAAAGATGATATTGAACTTAAATATAATACTCTCTCAGTTCCACCGTAGTAGACTTATTTATTTTTGGCACATAGATTAAAAAAGAGATGTATAGTGTACATTTTTTTTATAAGGAAATTTTATTGGGTTGAAAATGCGGGAGAGCAAGGCATCCCCAACATAATTGTGAGTACAATTTTTTTTAATTAAAAAAAAGTAAGGATGAGAAAATTTATCCCACCTATGTTTGTGGTTGGTGAATTGCGGCTGCGTGAGAAAAGTCGAACTGGGTGTGCATCTCGAGGGTGTTGAATTAATTATGCATATTTTCTAGGTGCGGCGCTATTTGATATGAAGTATGCACGATGGCTAGAGGAGCACCACCGCGTGATGGTGGAGCTGAGGGGTGTGGTCAACGAGTATCGGCCGAAGAACGAGATGTGTGTCGCCATTGACAACGGGTTGGCATACTATGTATATATACTTTATGCACATAAATGTTTTTTCTCTTTTATCTTTTTTCATATTTAACTTGTTATAAATATATCATCTATCATAAAATTAACTTTAGTCAACATTACTATTCACACGCATGCGGAAAACGCACATGCACGCACACGTACACGCTCATGCGCGTGCACGTGCACGCACACACTACACACTTCACACACACACTAAAACACACATTGAGAAGGCTTGCCCAGAGTAGAGAAGCAACAATAAAAAACAGGCTTAGGAAAAAGTGCATGTTTTTAATTTAGACAAAAAAAGCAAGAAATTAGTTTCATTTTTCATTAATTAACTAATCTATGAGAAAATATGTAATTCAAAATGCTAGAGTACAAGTAGTTATATTTAATTTCCATTAATTTAACTATTTTTCTCTTAAATCCCAATCTCATATATAGTTAAAAAGATTCTCCAAATGTTCCTTTTTTTGCTATAGGGAATTTTATTGGGTGGAAATGAGAATGCGGCAAGGCCTCCCTTTACCAACATAAATTCAGGTACAATTCTTTCTTAATTGAAAAAAATTAAGGATGAGAAAATTTATCCCAACCCATGTGTGCGATTGGTGAATTGCAGCTGCGTGAGAAAAGTCACACAGGGCGTGATACTCAAGGGTGTTGCATTAATTAATGAATTAATGAATTGATTCTGCGTTTTTTTTTTAGGTGTGACACTTTTTGATATGGAGTACGCGCAATGGCTGGAGGAGCATCACCGTCTGATGGTGGAGCTGAGGGGTGCAGTCAACGAGTACCGGATGTGTGTCGCCATCTGCAGCTGGCTGACATAACTATGTAAAGATACTTTATGAACTTTTTCTCTTTAATCTTTTAAATATTTAATTTGTTATAAATATATCATCTAACATACAATTTCCTTATAGTGAACATTCCTATTCACACGCACACGCATGCGCACACGCTTCACCTTCACACACGCACTACACACACATTGTTACACACACTTGGAATTATAATTCAACTTCTTTGTTAAACGAACAAGAAATGTGTCATCTTAGCTAGGACAGAGAGGGAGTACTATCATATACACAAATGAACAAACATTTTTGAACAATTTAACAATTATATTCAGTTCATCATCAAGGTATTTTCCTTTTATAATACAAATTAGAGACCAAGAAGAAAAAGCAACCCTCGAGTTCAAATTACAAATATCGTGAGTTAGAGTCGAAGAATTAAGATTTACAACATATCTTGTCACGGTGTGACGAAGGAGGTTCCTTCCACTGCGGTCCACGATGGCTCTACGGAATTCCCCATTGCGAAGAAGGAGAGACGAGACGTGGCCACTGTTAGTTTGTTTTAGTTTATAAGACGAAGGTCACTGATAGTTTGTTTTAGTTTATTTTAGAATTTTCAGTGACAAACATATCATAGAAAATATTAATGAATTAATAATGAACATTATTTTGTCTATTAATTATCTTTTGTGTTTTGATTTTGCAATTTTTATTTAAAATTAGTTCTGTAATAATCAAACATTGGCCTACTGTAAAATTAGTTAAATATTGTACATTGTTAAAATGGTCATTAATTAAGTGGTAAGAATAAATAGAGTGGCTACACGAAAACATGTTTCTTTGAACATTCCTTAAACAACAAGTAAAATATCTATACAATATATAAAATGCGAGTTTTGGGGATATCTATACAATATATAAAATGAGAGTTTTGGGGATATTTAGAAAAATATGGGGAGATTTGGGGATATTTAGGAAAATGTCCTTTTAAAATAGATATTATTATTTAAATATAAATATGAATGTTGAAGACAACGTGTTTTAGTTTAGAGTCAATTATTTAGTTTCATAATTAGTGGATAAGAGTTGGTTATTTAGTTTCTATAGTTAATGAATTAGTGACATCGTTAGTGGCATAATTACTAAGAGCTAGAGTTGGTACAAATACTTATTTACGTATAAAAATCATGCAATGTTAAACAAAAGCTATCGCTTTTATTTATTAATTTCATCTGTTGCCCACAATTTTTCAAAAAGGAGCCAAAGATCCGTCAGATTTCTACATATTGTGTAAGTTCATTTCTAACTTATCTCCAATTAGTAGAAATGCTTCCCTTGAATGTGATCTTTCGAATGTAGCCGATTGAGCATCGAGCATGATAACCATATCGTATGTCAGGTGCTGTTAGAGTCGCTACAAAGAGAAAAGATATATTGAGAATGTACTGCGATTTTCGAATAGAAAGAAAAGAGCATACAGTCTCATAAGACGATGTTATCGACTCTCTGCGAAAAAACGAAGAACTGGGAGATCATCACAATGAATAGCTAACTGCCACAACTCGCAGCTCGCAAAAATCTATTCTTGAAATTGACTTATGTCATTGTCATTTGAGTGGAATTTTCGTTTTCATAATTAGTGGATAAGAGTTGGTTATTTAGTTTCCATAGTTAGTGGATTAGTGGTATAGTTAGTGGCATAATGTTGCATGTTTCTCATCAATTAGTTATTGCATATTGTTCTCTAAAAATATTGTAATCCTTTGGCATTAATGACTGCACTTAACAATTCATAAGGTTTGTGAGATATGATCTGAACTTACTCTGATGGTATGTCACCTTATGCGACTGACTTCATTATATTTCGGGTTTCTTATATTTCGGGTTTCTTACGCTGGATGAGTCATTCTTGCTGGAGAATCGGTTGACTTTAATAGCCATGTATGTGTGTAGTTTTAAGTTCTTAGCTTTATAAATCCAGATTTGGAATGAGTTAGGATTTAGTTTCTTTTGTTTATTCATATGCTTTGGGATTATCTTATGCAGGTCAGAGTTTGGTGCCTTATTAATCTACTACTATTACATATGTGACCGAACAGATCCACTTAGAGAATCAAAAAGGTGTGATTGGATTTCTCCCACAGCAAAATTGGTTTTTGCATTTCTTATAGTACAATTTTAGTGTGAGAAGTGAGAACAGTGTGAGAAGTGAGAACCAATCGGTTTGTTAGTATAGTACTCTAGCCATCAAAACTTCTTTTCCCACCTTTGCTCCACGAAGAGGAATTAACAAAGCAAAATGGGAACTTGAAGTAAAAAAGAGTCAGCTTGAGTGATAGAGATCGTAAGTGGCTAGGTGCAGAATATTATTAATTATGGTATTGTTCTTTATTAGCATTAATTATTGTACATGTAAGTTGTGAAAAAGAAAAGAATGTGTCACGATCGGAAACTCATTAATTGCACATCACATTGTATAAATTTTTTTCTCCGCGCAGGGTTGATAAAGATCTGATGCGAGAATCACAGAGGAGGAAGTCAAAGAGGTAAGCAGCAATAATAATCCACTATACTATTTTTATTATTGTCTAGATTTATTAATGTTTATACACTGACTTTCGATCATCATAATTTATAATATAATTAATTGCAGATTATTACAATAAGTGCCTCCGTAAACAAGCTGTCGAATATTAAGAAGCAAGCGGATGTATATGCAAGATTGATTATGGAAGAATTGGACCCTAAGTATATACAAGATTGATTTTAATTTTAAAGTTAATGTAGTGTAAAAAGAAGTTTTAAAACTGATGAATAATTATTAGTTGTGTTTAATTCTCTATTGTAATAGATTTTTATCTTCATACTCCATGATTTAATGTTTAAACATTATATTATATGATTTGTTTCAAATTTAATTTTGTTATTAATCTGTTTATAGTATAGGCGTGATACTAGTTAATAATAAAAATCCAATATCCCTTGTAATGGAGGACTAGTGTGTTCCCTAAGTAATTTCTCATATGGAAGTCGAACAAAATTAAAATAAGAATGCAAGTCTAATAGGATTGGACACATTATATTGCATATAAGGTGTACTACATTATACTATCCGATTGAGTGGGAAGAACTAAGAAGAGCTCAAGGCATAGGAACACCGCGTTAGAGAAGCCCGGTGTGACTAGGGAGTACGAGCACACGACGATGCACAACAAGAAGGATGCTATTGGGATTAAATTAGGCACATACATCTTCCTATCTCAAAGGAGGCTCGGCTCTCCCCAATTCTGATCTCTAGTTCACATTGTGCATTTCAATGAAATGCAACTAAACCAACTATCCCATATCAATCAGTGCGTAGATTTAGAAACAATTTTTCTAACTTTTTTTGTCCATATTGATTCTATTTTTTTTAATCTTTAACTATTTTCTACTTAAATCATCTCCAAAAGAAGGAATAGAACTTCCTGATTAAAATCTAAAAGTGATTCCTTTTGTTTCATCTATAGAATTAATCCGTTCATCTTGATTCATTTATTTTCTTCGTCAAGTGGGATAACATGAAATTAAATACGGACTACGAATGGAAAGGAAAAAGTTTTGTTTTTGAAATGTACTTTTCCTGAATCAGTTATGCTCGGAGCATTTGACTATTTATTGTGCAATCTATATCCCTCACACCCTGTTTTTCTAAATTTTTTTATGGAATGAATTAACATCTTTTGCATCTTACAGAAAAAAAAAAGTTCAAATTTCTTAAAAAAGGGCCAATTTTAGTTCAGTTTTATGGAATAAATCAGGGCCCAATTAGACGGTCCAGTCAATAACGAATTTCTTCCGATTCTATAATCTACTTTTGTCACCTAGACTTTTAATTTATCTTTTCACTAATAATTAACTATAAAATTGTACTAAATTTTATTCAACAGGTTAACTTCTGAATATTTTTCTATCATCCAAAAACCGCCATTCTCCATTGACATAAATTACTAATTAGAAACTAGGAAAATGGTTATGTGCTCCACCAGAAATATATACGCCAGTACTAAGCTTTTTGATTTGATATAAGTATAAAATTCTAGTCCATTTTAGGTGGGCCTCAACATATGGGCCATTAATTGCTTTCTAATCAAAACCTTTTTTTTGCATAATTAACCATAAAACAAATAAATCAATAGTGTTTGGGTATATAAATCAAGGTTCCAAATTCTTAAAGAAAATAAATGTCCATTATATTAAGATCTACACACTTTTCCCAATTTTCTATCTCTTCTCGAAGAAACAAATAGTTCAACTTATAAAAATTTGCCACTAAGGTACAAAATAATTGATTCCACACATTGTTCATTTTATACTAAGTGTGATAGATTTTGAGAAGACTTTTTATATTTGGTCACTAAAATGATGCGCTAAGTTCATTTTGTGCTGTGTTATTAGAGCATCTCCAATAGCGGCTAGCGGGCCGGCTAGTCGATTCCCGGGCGCTGGCTGGTCCGCTAGCCGACCATTGCAACTGGCGAGTGGAAAATCGGCAAGCCGATCGGCTAGCCCACATCAATTCACGAGCGATAGCCGATCCGCTGGCCGCCTTTGTAGGCTCCCGATCGGCCAGCGCCATTTTTTTTTAATTTTCGAAACCCTATATATACGCGATCTGCACGTTATTTTCATTGACACCACTTGTTTTAACGAATTTCTCTCTCTCTTAAATTCTGTACAAGAGCAATAACGCGAAATGGAGAACAACAACGATTCTACTCCAGTGCCTCCAGTGACAAGCGGGTCGCAAACTCCCACGAGTACCGTGGGAGGTGAATGGGGTCCGATGGGCAGTACTACAATATGTACCCTTGGCCGCAGATGATGTTGGGGATGGCAGCCGGGGGTAGTAGTATGCCGGGGTGGCAGGGGGTGCAGGGGATGCAGATGATGCCGGGGTGTATGCCGGGGATGCAGGTGATGCCGGAGTGGCAGCCGGGGATGCAGGGGAAGCGGGGGACAATATCTATCGCCCCAGTCTTGACTTTTTGACTGCTTCTTCCCAACACATCGACCCCAGCGGAGACGCAATTCACTGGGCTTGAAACTTTCTCCTTAGAGGAGTTGGGGATAGATCTCGAGGATGCGGACTCTCCCATTCAAATAGGGGGAGTAGGTCGGGGTAAGGGTCGGGGCGCACCGAAGAAGAAGAGGGGCAAGGGCAAAGGGGTGGTCGACGAGTCGTCGCAGCTGGCTAATAACGGCAGTTCGGCTAAGGTACGGAGGAAGTGGACGGATGACGAGAACGTCGCGCTGTCCAAGGCTTGGGTGAGTGTTTGCGATGATCCTCTCCATTCGAACAATCAGAGGGTCATCAACGTGTGGGCTAAAATAGCAGCAACCTACAAGACATTTTGCCCGGAGGGAAAGCAACACAGCAGGGAGAAGTGCCGAAAGCAGTGGGACCGAATCAGGGCTGCGGTCTCCCGATTTGCGGGCTTGTACGCCAACCACCTCCGCATGAAGACTAGTGGCCAAACTGACGACGATGTGAGGAGGATGGCGGAGGCCGCCTTCTCCTTGACGGGGGTTTATAAGGAGTTCTCCTACTGGAACTGCTATGAGGTGCTGATGGATTCTGAGAATTTCGGGTGGGTGTCGATGCTGGCTGGCCGAAGAACCAGCGGCTGAACCTCGCCGGTGATTACAGCAGTAGCGGTGGTTCCCACGAGCTCCCCGACGATGCTCAGGATTTTCCGTCCAATCCATCGTTTACTCGCCGCACTCGCCCGGTTGGTCAAAAGAGGGCACAGCGGGGAGCTAGGGGAGTCGCCCACGGGTCCCAGGAGGCCCAGTCGGCATCCCCCCTACTGGCCATTCTTCAGTCGAGCTCTCCCGCCTCGCGCATCAACAAACGCAGGTGAACATGTGGAAAACATAGGCGAATGGAAAGCGGCAACTGACCTTGTGGAGAAAAAGTTTCTTTTTGACCTCCTCCAAGGTATGTGGGCCGATTTGGCTAGCGCACGTAGAGAGGCGAGAGACGCCGGGGACTCAGATGCGGCAGATTTGGGGGTCCCGGGTAGCGGCGACGGCGGCGACAAGGAGTGAGGCGGGGCTCGTGTGTGGAAGCAGGAGGGTATTTTTTTTATAATTATGTAAATTTTTTTTAATGTACATTTTTTTAATTTAAATAAAATTATTGCATTTTCCCGTATCTGTGTCGTAAATTTAATTCCGTATTTTGCGTGATTGTAATTTATTTGTTTTTAATAATTTTATTTATTATGGCTAGTCCTAGTGCTAGTCCAGTTTCTTATCCTGATGATGTGGCAGACAGTTTCTAGCCCTAGAGCCTAGATGATGTGGCAGGAGGAGTTTTTGGCTAAGCTATTGCTAGCCTATTGCTAGTCCAGGAGCCATTAGAGATGCTCTTAATGTACTATACTTAATTCAGTTTTTTTTTCTAATTATGGTATAATACAATTCATTAATATTTATATTTTTTTCATTATGAAGACACACATAGTTCATCTTACATAGCTTCGTGAAGTTAAAGAGATCAGAGTGAACATATGAATATAATTTAGCATGGCCTTGCACTAAAAATCATAAATCTCTTTCGGTGATTTTTTATTTATTATAATTAGGGATTTGTTATTTATTTACAATTCTCTTTCTTTATATATATAGGTCCAAACAAGATCTATGTTTACTGTCCATTTTCCATCCTTCTCTCTGGCGAATCTTTATTAAAACAGATTTCATCATTTTTGTCATATAAAATACTCCATTTCTATTTTTGGTATGAAATTGAACTCATATAGTACTCATTCTCCACTAATATAAACTTATTCTTTGTCATTCTTGTAATGCACTAATTATGCATTAAAATTCGTATTATCTTACGTGTTTCTATTTTTGTTAGACGAAGCGAGTATATTGTATTTTAACATGAGATATTAAAGTGATAAAAATGCATGTGAAAAAAGTATCCCATTTTAAACGGAAAATGATGAATGGGAAGTGATAACATTCATTTTATAGATAAGGAGATTGAAAAGAAGAGAGAAATATTTATATTTTATACAAAGAAAATTTTCTTTATATTTAATTTTTGTTATAATTTTTTATATTTCAAAGCAAAAGTATCCTGATTATTTTGAAGCGAGAATTGTTACCAAAACAACACGACTCTTGATCGCATAGATTATTGTATGTGAGTGATAGTTTCCCTAGTGCCGACCCTTAACTCTCAAAAACATATTTTCTTCGTCCAGTCATAATTGATGTGCTTTCCTTAAACACAGAATTTAAAAAATTGATATTTAAAGAGTTAAGTGGAGGGAGGATAAATAATGAGAGAATTACGAGTAGAGGAATAAAGAGAATAATGTAGGTGGGAGAATAAAGCTACTCTCTCCATT
>NC_062969.1:16104661-16140611 GCF_023119035.1 Salvia hispanica
TGCTTTCCTTAAACACAGAATTTAAAAAATTGATATTTAAAGAGTTAAGTGGAGGGAGGATAAATAATGAGAGAATTACGAGTAGAGGAATAAAGAGAATAATGTAGGTGGGAGAATAAAGCTACTCTCTCCATTCACTATAAGTGAGTCGTATTCCACTTTTTAAGTAAGTCGTTTCCCTTTTAGCAAAAGACAACACATTTACTCTCTCTTATTGTATTTCCCCTCTCATACTTTATTCTCTCACCTTTATTTTATTCTTTTTTCATCTCTCTACTTTATTCTCACTCCCTTGTTTTATTCTTTTTCATATCTCTACATTATTCTCACTCCACTTAACTCATCAAACATTATTTTCTTAAATCTTGTGCCTATAAGTATTATTTTTCGCTAAAAAGGAAATGACTCATTTTAGGTGGAACATCCTAAAAAGGAAAGTAATTCGGTTAGAGTGGGATGAAAGGAGTATATTGCAATGAGTTAATTATTTAATACTTTGAATGAACTACAAAAATAATATTTGACAATATGATTTGCATGTAGATCATTATCCGTAATGAATTTTATTAGCATAGATAGATCCTTAACAAACACTCCAAAAAATACTACTCCATTTACCAACAGCAAATTTCGCTACTAATTGTCATAATTTCACTAGTAAAAATGGTTAGCAACGGATTAGCAAAAGATTTATACAATTGTTCATTTGGTCATTGTTAAATTTTAGCAACATACTCCCTTCGTCCCACTCTAAGTGCCACATTTTTTCTTTTAGGATGTCTATTCTAAATATCATAGTTCTAAATATAGAAACATCATTCTTTCTACTTTTTCCTTCTCTCTTACATTGTTCAATCCACCAATAAATGTCTCATTTTGTCATTTTCGTCCGTCCACCAATAAATGTCTCATTTGTTTTTTTACCACTTTGGGTAATGGACTCCACATTCCACTAATTTTATTTCACTCACATTTCACTATAAAACTAATATATAAAAGTAGCACCCACCTTCCACTAACATTTTCCAGTCACTTTCTACTATATTTCTTACAACCCGTGCCCGATCAAATTGGTCTTGTATTGGTGAATGGAGGGAGTACTATATTAAATTTTGTGCCAAACTAGAAATGCTCCACTTAGAGTGGGACGGATGAAGAATTAAATTATGCTACTAAAAGTTTAGGGAGTAACTTAGCAACAGATCAAGTCTGTTGATAATTGAGCTCGGACGAAGAGAGGAATTGAAAATGCACTCCAAATCGTTTCTAGTCTATAGAGTTCTTCACCTAGTAGCCCGATGAGTTCGTCGTCTATGAACCCAACGTTCCGATGGTTCGAACTGTCCATCTAGAATGTCTCTCTTTGTTTGTTGAAGGTGACCTGTCTCTCCAGAACATTGTCAGCGAGACGTTGGGTTTGCATCAGCCGCCCAGAACATCTCCAACGGTCCTTAAGTTCGTGCTTCGCGTATCCAACGGTCCATTTAGGTGGATAACAATATGAAATTCTTTCGATAGTGATATATATACCGAAACTTCTGGTATGGTAACGGTATGAAATTCTTTCATACCGGTATTTTAGGTACAATATATGATACAACATTTCCGTATCAACCCAGCTCTAGACACACTTTTCTTTTTAGTTTGTCCCAAGCCAACTATGATGACACATTTCTATTTTTGGAAAATTTATCTCTCTCCAATTAATACACTCAATCACTTTTTTCCTCTCCAATTCAACTCTCTCTCTCCATTTATTACTTACATCAGTCTTTTCTCTCTCTAATTAAACCGATAAACCAACAATTCCTAAAATCTGCCGGCTATGAAATGTATCTTAGCCGGGCCAGACGGAGTATATTAGAAACATATAGAAAAGAGAAACAAAATACACACATAACATACATTAATTTCTAGTGACAAAAAACTATACCAACATGGCATCTATTTATCAGACTTCTTATCTCCACACTCCCAAATAAATAAACTTAAACCATTTTTTTAAGAGAGAGGGTGTGAAATTAAATGGAATTGTATGAAAGTTGAATTTGGGAAATGAAAGTCTTCTTTCTTATAGAGAAAAGCTTAAATAGGGTTTGTCTTTTCTCTTTGCATTCAATTCATTTTCCCATTTTTTATACCATCCTCCTCTCTTTTGATTACTCCATAACTGCCTCTCACTCTCTTTCTAAATTTCATTTGTCTCTATCTACATTATGTTGAGCTCCAATTTCTCTATAAAATGAGAACAAAATACTAGGTTTTGAGCAACCAAGAAAAGAAAGAGTTCCCTCTCTATCTCTCTCTAGACCTCATCTCTCTCTCTAGATCCCATCTCTCTCTCTTCCCCTCTCATGGCTTCAAACAAAGTCAGTAGCAACGAGCTTCATCACTCTCACTCTGCACAAATAGCTCAACATCTTCAGATGCAACACGATAATCAAATCAATCATCATCATCATCATCATCATCATCAAAATCTATATAATAATTCCATGTTTTCATTTGGGATGATGCCATCATCCTCATCAGCCATACCCTTCAATAGGTAAGCAACTTGGGCCTTTTTTTTTTCTAATTTATTTTTCTAATATATATTTTAATTAAGCATGATTTGTTGATGTGGAATATTTTGCAGAAGCAAAGAATCCGGCGCTTACGAATCAGGCTATTTGGATCAAACTCCCTGTCAATACGGTTACCTCAACGGCCAAGATCCATCTTCGTCTCAAGATCAACGTCGTAAACATTCATATACACCTATATCAATTTTATTTCTTTTTGAGATTTTACAAAATCAAAATTTTTCTTTAGATTTCTAGAGATTCTGATTCTTCATGAGAGAAATATTTTTCATTTGAAGCCACTATGTTTTTATTTTCTCAAATTCTGAAATGTGATTTTTTTGCTAACTTTTTTCATGTACAACCAATATTTGGTTTCAATTTGTTTAGCCTTTTTAATAAAAAATTATTGTCCGATTTTAATTTAATTGGCTAATTTACATTCAATTAAATTAATTTGTGTCTGAATTTATGCAGAGATGAACCGGCACACTCTCAGCATTATCCCTTCTCAGGCCCTGCATGGTGAACCAATTTTTACGGTAATTAGAATTTTAAAAAAAACATTTTCTTACTCCCTCCGTATTAAAAGAATAGAAACATTTGAAACGGCACGAGGTTTTATGTACAATTGGTAAAGTAAGTGATAAAAATTGGTAAAGTAAGAGAGAGAAAAATAAAAATGAGTAAAGTAAGAGAGAAGAAGAGAAAAAGTATAGAAAATAGAGTTAATGGATTGTGGGGTCCATGTCGGCCAGAGAACGAGCTAGGTAACGTCATCGACAACTGGTTGGCCCACTACGACCAGATCGTGAGCCTCAAGAGCAAGGCCGTCCAGGACGATGTCTTCCACGTCTTCTCCGGAATGTGGAAGGCACCGGCAGAGCGGTGCTTTATGTGGATGGGCGGTTTCCGGCCGTCAGTGGTCATCAAGGTACAAGAAACCCTAAATTCAAAAAACCCTAAAATCAGAAAATCCCTAAAATCAGAAAATCCCTAAATTGAAATTTTTAGAAGATAGAAAATTGAATCAATCTCTCAATCAGATAGCGCTGGATGAGGTGGAGGGCTTGACGGAGCAGCAACGGGTGGCGCTTTGTGGATTGCAGCGGTCGGCCGAAGAAGATGAAGAGGCGATTACTGATGGGTTCGAGACGTTGGATCGATCTCTGACCAAAACCATCGTCGGTGGCACTCTCACTATGCCACCAAATCTGAACGATTACATGACACAAATGTCTATTGCCACTAAACAAGTCTCTGCTCTCCAAGGCGTTGTCACACGGGTAATTATTTTTTTTGATAATTAAATTTAGTATTATTGTTTATACAGAGTGGATTTTCTAATTAAACAACATTTTCCTTGAATAATGTTTAATTAAACATTTAGTTCCCTTGGTCAGCAGAAAAATTCCATGGCTTAATTAAGTTAATTATTATATATATTGAATTGATGATGCATATGTTGCTTTATTTCACTGTATAAAAATGGGAAAAAAATGTCAGTGTTCGGATTTGTAACATCTACTATAGTATGTACATGTGTGTGTTTATGTTCAAAAATATTTCACTAGTACCACTAATATATATGTGGATACAATTTGAAGATGTAAATATCACTAATCTTTGACATGAAAATACAGTGAAAAAGTTCACCCGACTATAGGTTCTTGTATATCTTCAATTTGTTTGAATATGAGTGATAAAATATTGCTAAGATTTATATTTTAAATTAATATATATTAGACCGCGTTAAATTTCATATTATCCCATATCGAATCTTACTATGCTTACCTGTTATCTATTTCTGGTAAATGCATTTATTATTAATTGCTTCTTTAATTTGCATGATATACACGCGTTAGCGAACTTTAAATTGTAACATAAGTTGGACGAGTCATATATATTCCATTTTATCTCTAGTTAGGAATCTTTATAGAATTCTTAACAGAAAAAAGATGCCATCAAATAACAAAAATAAAAATGTCCACCATCCCTTTCAAAGTATTACTCCGTGTGTCTTATAAAAATAGACTAGTTTCTCTTTCTCTGTTACTTAACTAATCACACATTAAAACTCGTATTATTTAGAGTTATACTATTAGTAAATAAATAATAATTTATGTATATAAATATTTTTTCCCTTTTATCTATTCCATATTTTATTTGTCATAAATATATCACCTAACCTAAACTTTCCATATAGTCAACATTCATGTATGATGAGTTGTGTAATAGACACTCATTAATCTTTATTCTTGTTATAATTACTTAAAGTAAAAAAATGGTTGATTTATGTTTAACTTCAGGGTGATATCTTGAGGCAGCAAACCCTTCGCCACCTACCTCTGCATCTGACGAACCGCCAAGCCGCTCAGTGTTTTCTGGTCATCGACGAGTACTTCAACCGTCTCCGCTCCCTCAGCACCCTCTGGCTCAACCGCACCCGCCACGACTAAAGGCGGCAATGGAGAAATTGCTTTACATATGGAAAAAACATTTGATAACGAATAATATTCTTTTTGAATTTTGTTTTGGTATGCTAGCAGATTCCAACTCTATTTTATTTTTCAGATATTCTGTTAGACATTTTTTTTGGAGTAAAACTTGGAATAAAATTGAACGGAAATCTAAATTGCAAGATGCATAAGCTAGACATATCTTTTCCAGGGTGGATCCCCTGCTGTGGTAGGAAACACAGTAGGGACGGATGTGCCTTCAAAGGATGGCGTTTCCATTTAATTACTGTAGCCTTTACCTTTTGGGGAAGGATCTTCTGCTGCATTAAAAAACTCAACAGGCAGCAGGCTAAAACGCATACTTTTCCAAATGAAACGCAGCCCAATTTTAGAGAGACAATTATCAGGATGGAAATAATATTAAAACCAGTCACTTCTTATCTTTCTTTCTTTTTCACATTTCCTCTTCTTATTCTCTTTTCTTTCTTTTTTCACATTTCCTTTAAGGGCGTGTTCACTTTTCTTTTTTTCATTTCTGTCGATTTGGGCCCGTCAAGATTTGGGCATAAGTTTTGGAAAGATATAAATGACATTCTTTCAATTCTTATACTACTAAGATGTTCAGTAGGGGCATGTTAGGGTGCCACCACCCTTTAAAATAACACCATACCACCATTCCTAGTCAATCATTTGTATACGAGGACAAATAATAAGTTGCCACGTGGCAAAAAAAATAAAAAATAAAATTTGAAGAAGACGGCCAGCAATTTGTTGGTCTTTATCCAGCAATTTTTCTTGTCCAGCAATATCCGACACACTATACAGCAATCTATAGATTGTTGTGTAGTGTTTGTAATATCGCTGTGTAACGTTTATAATATTATTGTATAAGTAATGTCACGGTGTCACTTTAAGAAGGGTTATCATTTTAACACATAACCTGTTCAGTATACTAGATATAAATTCAATATGCAACAGAGATATAAATGACAATGACCATTTTACCCTCACCATTTGTAAACGGATGTGCTGTAGAGTGTGAGAGCAAGCACAGAACCAGCCCTTTTTCTTTTTTTTTAAAATTTTTTTCATCGAAACTCCAATATTCATGAAAAAGATTCATAATCAACAATTCTATACAATCGAAAACGAGAATTAATCCTAGTACCAGCTGATACTAAAATCAAATCAGAACAACCAAATTTTTTTTCGATTGTTATGCTCGAAAAAATTGTTCACCTCAAACCCAAAATAGTTTACCATAAACAATCCTAAGCTAGAATACAGACTCATGCTAATTCCTCAACATATTCCTTTTTCTTAGCACTTGGTTTTTTCTTCAACTCTTCAATGGTGAGAGAGAGAGTGTAGGCACCTGTCAATTGGTATTTTTCTTCAACTCTTCAATTGGTTTTTCTTCATGACCTTGAGATTGCGAACAAATCCAGAAGGAAATATGGAATTCAATGGCACCTTTATAGGTCTATTGTGTTGAGAAGAGGATTGATGGCAGTAGGTTGCCGGAGATGTATGAATTAAGAGAACTGAAAGCAAAATCAAAGATCATCTTGTTTTGTTTGGGGAGACGTGCAGGGACTGCCCTGGAGGACTCGGAGCTTTAGAGCCGCTGCTGTCGAGCTCTTGACGGTGGCCAAGGCTCGGAGTTGACGAATCTGGGAGCGGTGAAAGAATTGTCGGGTCTGCAGGAGGGAGCCGACGCAGAGAGAGAGAGAGAGGATGGAGGAGGTTGTTGGTGGCGAGCCGTCACATGCCAGCGTCGACGGCGGTGCCATGGTAGTACCCTAATTCATCTCCTAATACATACACACATACATAATAATGTGTGTATGTATTAGGAGATGAATTAGGGTTTGCCGTAGGTGATCCTCTCCGAGTAATTTGCGTGAGCACAACAAAGTGTAGGAGATGATGAGGTGGAAAGTAAGTTTAGTTTTGTCAATTCAGTACCAATTCTTGGTCCACTATTTAATGCATATAGCAAATCTTACCAATTTTGAAAGAATCAAATCATGCCCAATTGGCGTGAACAATGCGGGCCACCTTCTAATTGGCCGGCTGAAAAAAATGAAATCTTGTATAGTAAACGGTCATAATTGGGCTATTTCTTGCAAGAATTGCCCAATTTAGGCAAAGTGAACACGCCCTAATATTATTAGCAGGTGGGCCAAGTCACTTTTACATAGCCACGGTTATCACACACGACTTTTTTATGGAGTATTTAGTTTACAATCATAATATAAGAAATTATTTGTTAAATCCATTAATCCAACATACAAACACAAACGTTCAATTAATTTAATTAATTAATTGATCTAGCGATTATTCAATTCATTATTTGTACATCTAGATATTTTACTAGATATAATAAATTATTTATATTTTTTTCAATAGTAAATGATGGACTTTGTACACTTTAAGAATAAAAAATTGTTTGAAACATAAAATATAAATATAAATAGAATGAATGATGGATTATACAATTTATAAATTTAGAGAAATGATTTATTATATCATGATCAAATTTATAAGTGTGTTAATTTTTAAGTTTAATAGAAGTTATATTTTATTTAAAATGTTTTATAATAAGAAAATTGCGTATTACTCCCTCCATTCCAACTAAGTTGAATCGTATTCTTTTTTGGAATGTCCCAGCCAAATTGAGTAATTTTCTTTTTTGACAAAAAAAAAATAAAAAATCAATCACTCTTACTTTATTCAATCACCTACTTTTTAACACAAATTCTTAATCTTTGTTCTCAAAAATTTTACTCAACTTAGTTGGGATGAAGAATTTTCTTTTATTATTTGAAAAAAATGAGTATGATCCACTGAAAAATTAATTAATAATTACATAAATGAAGTTAATGGTCAATTAATGTGTAATTATTAATTAATTTTTGACTGTGGTAATTTATGTAAAAGTGACTTGGCCCATTTCATACTAATATAAAAGCAAATGTGAAAAAGGAAAGAAAAGAGAATAAGAAGCGATTGGTTTTAATATTATTTTCATCCTGGTAATTGTCTCTCAAATTGCGATGCGTTTCATTTGGAAAAGTCTGCATTTTAGCCACAGCAGGCCCAGCTGTGTTTTTTAACACAGTGGTGAGAGCAGCTGGCAGGCGAGAGCTAGAAGCAATATGAATAGATGGATAAGATTAAGGTTTGCAAAAGTTGAGAAGTTAAAGGCTGCGGCCTGCGGTAATTAAATGGAAACGCCGTCGTTTTTGAAGGCACAACAGCCACCGCTGTGTTCCCACCATAGCAGGGGATCCACCCCATCTTTTCCTCCAAAAACAATTTTTATCATTTTTGCAACACATTTACCAACTTCACACACTATACACACACCAAACAAAATACTCTCTCTCCGTCCCCAAAGAATATGAACTTTGGTTTGGTCCAATTTAAATATTTGGCAAATTTAAATTTTTTATTTGGTTTGGTTCGAACGAATAAAAACAAAACAAAAAAAAATTGAATTTCTTTATAAATATTATTCTTACTATAGACACCATTCGTCCATATATAATAATTTATAGAAATATAGTCGAAATTAAGTTGAAAAAGTCAGTGAAATGTGAGTTTTACTTTTATATATTAGTTTTATAATAAAATATTAGTGAACATGAGTTAGTAGAATATGAGCTCCAATACCAAAAATAAAAGTGAAAGGTGAAAAAATCTTGCATCTGCCACTGTGTATAGTATGTGCAGTGTGTGCGCATGTGCAATGTGTGTAGTGTGAATTATATTTTTCAATTATTAAAAATTCTAAAGTTTTAGTTAGATTATAAAATCTAAAAATCATAAAATTGAGATAATATTGAATTAATATATAATACTCCCTTCCATTCCGCGGTAGTAGAGTCATTTCTTTTTGGCACGAAGATTAGAAAAGAGATGTATTGTGTATTAATAAATATACAATAAAATGTAATACACCATAGTTAAATGTTATCTTTATCCCATATCGAATCTTACTGTGAAATGCTTACATGTTATCTATTTCTGGTAAATGCATATATTATTAATTGTGTCTTTGCATAATATACACGCGCTGGCGAACTTTAAATTGTAACGTAAGTTGGACAACATTACTATTCAGACGCATGCGGTACATGCACGCACGCGCACACATACACACTTCACCTTCACACATAGTATATCTTTTCCATATTTAATTTGTCATAAATATATCACCTAACCTAAATTTTCCATATAATCAACATTCATGTATGATGAGTTGTGTAATAAACACTCATCAATCTTTATTCTTGTTATTATTTTTGTATACTTTAATTAATTAAAGTAAAAAAAATGGTTGGTTTAATTTTAATTACAGGGTGATATCTTGAAGCAGCAAACCCTTCGCCAGCTGCGGCTGCATCTGACGACCCGCCAAGCCGTGCAGTGTTTTCTGGTCATCGGCGAGTACTTCAACCGCCTCTGCTCCCTCAGCACCCTCTGGCTCAACCGCACCTGCCACGACTAAAGGCGTCAATGGAAAAATTGCTCTATGGATAAAACATTTAAAACATTTGATACTGAATTTTATTTTGGTATGCATAGAAGATTCAAACTCTATTTCTTTTCAGTTATTCTGCTAGATTGGAGTGAAACTTGGAATAAGATTCAACCGAAATTTAAATTGCGATGCATAAGTAGACATATTTTTTCCTCCAAAAACAATTTTATCATTTTGCAACACATTTACCAACTTCAAACGGTATTAAAACTTTGAAGTCAGAGAAGCTTTAGAAAGCATATCCGCAACATATTGTGATCTGTTGAAACCTAATTGATCTTCTTTTTTCCTTTGTGTACAGTATGTGCAGTGGGTGTGCATGTGCAATGTGTGTGTACTGTGAAGCAATGTGTGTATTGTAAATTCTTTTTTTCAATTATTCAAAAATTCTAATTTTAGTTTTATTATAAAATCTAAAATTTATCAAATTAAGATGATATTGAATTTATACATAATGCTCTCCATTCCGCGGTAGTAGAGTAATTTCTCTTCGGCACGGAGATTAAAAAGAGAAAAATAAATATATAATAAAATAGGAGAAAAGGAAAAGTAGAGAGAATAAAGTAATGTGAGAAAATGTGTATGATGAGAATCAAACCGTCACGCATCATATGCGCCAAGCCCGATCAAAGACCTACACTGGCCGATGACGAGGTCTATGAGAAAGAAGATGCAAGAAGCCTTGAGGAGAAATCTCGGATTGTTGACCGACGAAGCGGAAGAGGCGATCACTGATGGGTTCGAGACGTTGAATCAATATCTGACCCAAACCATCGTCGGTGACACTCACTCTGCCACCGGATGTGAGCACTTTTTTTTCGATAAAATAAAGACTCAAATCACATTTAGAATGGGTGAGCAAGTCAAAGAACAAACAATTCTAAAACAAAATAAAACCAAAAAAGGCTATAGAGCCAAAACACCTAGATTAACAAGAACGGACAAAAGGATCCAACAAAAGCTCACACAGAAAACGCACATACGCACACATACACGCGCAAGCGGGTGCGCACACACACTACGCACTTCACGCACACACACTAAAACACACATTGAGGAGGCTTGCTCAGAGTAGAGAAGCAGCAAGAAAAAACAGGCTTAAGGAAAAGGCATGTGTTTAATTTAGACACACTAAAACACACATTGGGTGGAAATGAGAATGCGGGAGAGCAAGGCCTCCCTTATACCAACATAATTCCAGGTATAATTCTTTCTTAATTGAAAAAAAATTAAGGATGAGAAAGTTTATCCCAACCCATGTGCGTGGTTGGTGAATTGTGGATGCGTGAGAAAAGTCACACATGGCGTGATACTCGAGGGTGTTGCATTAATTAATGAATTAATGAATTGATTCCGCATAATTTTTTAGGTGTGACACTACTTGATATGGAGTACGCGCAATGGCTGGAGCGTGGAGGAGCATCACCGCCTGATGGCGGAGCTGAGGGGTGCGGTCAACGAGTAACGGCAGGAGAACGAGATGTGTGTCGCCATCTGCAACTGGTTGACATAACTATGTAAAGATACTTTATGCACTTTTTCGTAATCTTTTAAATATTTAATTTGTTAAGTATATCATCTAACATAAAATTTCCTTATAGTCAACATTATTATGCACGCGCACACGCACACGCACACGCACACGCACACGCACACGCACACGCACACGCACACGCACGCGCACGCACACACTTCACCTTCACACACGCACTACACATACACCGTTACACACACTTTGAATTATAATTCAACTCCTTTGTTAAACGAACAATGGATTTGAAATTCAATTATAGAATTTCAATTCCAATTCCGTGTACCGAACGGACCCTTTATAAATTTCTCAATAATTGGGGATTATATGATATAGGTGTCCTCAACTAATATTTTTTTTCCATTTTATTTGCTACAACCCCTCTCTTACTCGTGTGTGTCTCTCTCTCTCTTACTCATACCAAGAACTAAATATTTGTGGGCAAGACAAGTTTGATTGGGCCACAAATCCATGTTATAAATGATTTATTGTTTGAATCTATAATGAATGATATATTAGGTCTTAAATAGTACGGCCCATCGGATTCTCTCATTTTTGTAAAATCATTTTTTTTGGGTTCTCTGAATTTTAGACCTTTTGATCTTGTGTGACACTCCATTAGATATCCAAAATATCTCGTTTGTAATTACCTTTAAATTGAGATGTTTCAAAAACAATGAGAATAAACCATATTTACTCGAGTTATTGTGGTATAGAAATACTCAAACACAGACACAACTGATTTATTGCAAGATATCTCAGATAACTATAGATGAGGTACAATATATCAGGCTATAGAAAACCAGTTTACAAGCTGGTAAAATGGAGCTCGAAACCATCACAAAAAGAATCAGACAGACTACTCGCGAGCTACTCACCTCGAGCTAACAATGGTGCCTGTCTCTCTACAAAGACCATTTCAGTCATCAGTTACTCGCTCACATGGCCAATATACACATATCCACTTATTTACTACTCTCTCCGTCCCACTTAAGATGACACGTTTTCCTTTTTAGTTTGTCCCAACTAAGATGACACATTTCCTTTTCGGAAACTTTCTCTCTCCAATTATGTTACGAATCCAACAACCTCGGCTGCTGCAGCCGCTGCAGAGCCTTCCTCATCACCATTGACAGCGGAGGGGACGGTGATAAGGAGTGAAGACGAAGAAGAGTCATCCAAGGACGAGGAGGAGGACCTGTCGCAGACTGAGGAAGAAGAGGCAGGAACCAAGGAGAGTACAACAGTCCGGAAGTTGAGACCAATTAGACGGTCCAGTCGATAACGAATTTCTTCCGATTGTATAATCTACTTTTATCACCTAGACTTTTAATTTATCTTTTCACTAATAATTAACTATAAAATTGTACTAAATTTTATTCAACAGGTTAACTTCTGAATATTTTTCTATCATCCAAAAACCGCCATTCTCCATTTACAAAAATTACTAATTAGAAACTAGGAAAATGGTTATGGGCTCCACCAGAAATATATACGCCAGTACTAAGCTTTTTGATTTGATAGAAGCATAAAATTCTAGCCCATTTTAGGTGGGCCTCAACAGGCCATTAATTGCTTTCGAATCAAAAACCTTTTTTTTGCATAATTAACCATAAAACAAATAAATCAATAGTATTTGGGTATATAAATCAAGGTTCCACATTCTTAAAGAAAATAAATGTCCATTATATTAAGATCTACACACTTTTCCCAATTTTCTATCTCTTCTCGAAGAAACAAATACTTCAACTTATAAAAATTTGCCACTAAGGTACAAAATAATTGATTCCACACATTGTTCATTTTATACTAAGTGTGATAGATTTTGAGTAGACTTTAATATTTGGTCACTAAAATGATGCGCTAAGTTCATTTGGTGCAGAGTTATTAGAGCATCTCCAATGGAGGCTAGCGGGCCGGCTAGTCGATTCCCGGGCGCTGGCTGGTCCGCTAGCTGACCATTGCAACCGGCGAATGGAAAATCGGCAAGCCGATCGGCTAGCCCACGCCGATTCGCGGGCGCTAGCAGATGTGCTGGCCGCCATTGTAGGCTCCCGATCGGCTAGCGATCGGCCAGCGCCATTTTTTTTAATTTTCGAAACTCTATATATACGCGATCTGCACGTCATTTTCATTCGCACCACTTGTTTTAACGAGTTTCTCTCTCTCTTAATTTCTGTACAAGAGCAATAACGCGAAATGGAGAACAACAACGATTCTACTCCAGTGCCTCCAGTGACAAGCAGGGAGGTGAATGGGGTCCGATGGGCGGTACTACAATATGTACCCTTGGCCGCAGATGATGTCGGGGATGGCAGCCGGGGATGCAGGGGATGGGGGGTGGGGGGAGGGGGGAAGACAATGTCTATTGCCCCAGTCTTGACTTTTTGATTGCTTCTTCCCACACATCGAGCGGAGACGCAATTCACTGGGCATGAAACTTTCTCCTTAGAGGAGTTGGGGATAGATCTCGAGGATGCGGACTCTCCCATTCAAACAGGGGGAGTAGGTCGGGGTCAGGGTCGGGGCGCACCGAAGAAGAAGAGGGGCAAGGGCAAAGGGGTGGTCGGCGAGTCGTCGCAGCCGGCTGATGACGCCAGTTCGGCTAAGGTACGGAGGAAGTGGACGGATGACGAGAACGTCGCGATGTGCAAGGCTTGAGTGTGTGTTTGCGATGATCCCCTCCATTCGAACAATCAGAGGGTGTGGGCTAAAATAGCAGCAGCCTACAAGACATTTTGCCCGAAGGGGAAGCCACACAGCGGGGAGGAGTGCCGAAAGCAGTGGGACCGAATCAGGGCTACGTCTCCCGATTTGCGGGCTTGTACGCCAACCACCTCTGCATGAAGACTAGTGGCCAAACTGACGATGATGTGAGGAGGATGGCGGAGGCCGCCTTCCCCTTGACGGGGGTTTATAAGGAGTTCTCCTACTGGAACTGCTATGAGGTGCTGATGGATTCCATCTGAGAATTTCGAGTGGGTGTCGATGCTGGCTGGCCAAAGAAGCAGCGGCTGAACCTCGCCGGTGATTACAGCAGTAGCGGTGGTTCCCACGAGCTCCCCGACGATGCTCAGGAGTTCCCGTCCCCTCCATAGTTTACTCGCCGCACTCGCCTGGTTGGTCAAAAGAGGGCGCAACGGGGAGCTAGGGGAGTCACCCACGGGTCCCAGGAGGCCCAGTCGGCATCCCCCCTACTGTTCATTCGTTAGCCGAGCTCTCCCGCCTCGCGCATCAACAAACGCAGGTGAACATGTGGAAAATCATAGGTGAATGGAAGGCCTGACCCTGTGGTGAAGGGGCTTGTTTTTGACCTCCTCCAGAGTATGCGGGCCGATTTGGCTAGCGTACGTAGAGAGGCGGGAGATGCCGGGGACTCAGATGCGGCAGATTTGGGGTCCCAGGTAGCGGTGACGGCGGCGACAAGGAGTGAGGCGGGGCTCGTGTGTGGAAGCAGGAGGGTTTTTTTTTTTATAATTATGTAAATATTTTTTAATGTACATTTTTTTAATTTAAATAAAATTATTGCATTTTCCCGTATCTGTGTCGTAAATTTAATTCCGTATTTTTCGTGATTGTAATTTATTTGTTTTTTATAATTTTGTTTATTATGGCTAGTCCTAGTGCTAGTCCAATTTCTTGTCCTGATGATGTGACAGGCAGTTTCTAGCCCTAGATGATGTGGCAGGAGGAGTTTTTGGCTAAGCTATTACTAGCCTATTGCTAGTTCAGGAGCCATTGGAGATGCTATTAAGGTACTGCACTTAATTCAGTTTTTTTTTTTAATTATGGTATAATACAATTCATTAATATTTATATTTTTTTCATTATGAAGACACACATAGTTCATCTTACATAGCTTCGTGAAGTTAGAGATCAAATTGAACATATGAATATAATTTAGCATGGCCTTGCACTAAAAATCATAAATCTCTTTCGGTGATTTTTTATTTATTATAATTAGGGATTTGTTATTTTTTTACAATTCTCTTTCTTTATATATATAGGTCCAAACAAGATCTATGTTTACAGTCCATTTTCCATCCTTATCTCTTGGCGAATCTTTATTAAAACAGATTTCATCATTTTTGCCATATAAAATGCCCCATTTCTATTTTTGGCATGAGATTGAACTCATTCTCCACTAATATAGTATTTCAATAATTTATTCTTGTCATTCTTTTAATGCACCAATTATGCATTAAAATTCGTATCATCTTACGTATTTCTATTTTTGTTAGACGAAGTGAGTATATTGTATTAACATGAGATATTAAAGTGATAAAAAAGCATGTGAAAAAGTATCCCATTTTAAACGGAAAATGATGAATGAGAAGTGATGACATTCATTTTATAGATAAAGAGATTGAAAAGAAGAGAGAAATATTTATATTTTATACAAAGAAAATTTTCTTTATATTTAATTTTTATTATAATTTTTTATATTTCAAAGCAAAAGTATCCGGATTATTTTAAAGCGAGAATTGTTACCAAAACAACACGACTCTTGATCGCATAGATTATTGTATGTGAGTGATAGTTTCCCTAGTGCCGACCCTTAACTCTCAAAAACATATTTTCTTGGTCCCGTCATAATTGATATGCTTTCCTTATACACAAAATTTAAAAAATTGATATTTAAAGAGTTTAATGGAGGGAGGGTAAATAATGAGAGAATTACGAGTAGAGGAATAAAGAGATAATAAAGTAGGTGGGAGAATAAAGTTACTCTCTCCATTCACTATAAGTGAGTCGTATTCCCTTTTTAAGTAAGTCGTTTCCCTTTTAGCAAAAGACAACACATTTACTCTCTCTTACTATATTTCCTCTCTCATACTTTATTCTCTCTCCTTTATTTTATTCTTTTTTCATCTCTCTACTTTATTCTCACTCCCTTATTTTATTCTTTTTCATATCTCTACATTATTCTCACTCCACTTAACTCATCAAACATTATTTTCTTAAATCTTGTGCCTATAAGTATTATTTTTCGCTAAAAAGGAAATGACTCATTTTAGGTGGAACATCCCAAAAAGGAAAGTAATTCGATTAGAGTGGGACGAAAGGAGTACACAGCAATGAGTTAATTATTTAATACTTTGAATGAACTACAAAAATAATATTTGACAATATGATTTGCATGTAGATCATTATCCGTAATGAATTTTATTAGCATAGATAGATCCTTAACAAACACTCCAAAAAATACTACTCCATTTACCTAACAGCCAATTTTCGCTACTAATTGTCATAATTTCACTAGTAAAAATGGTTAGCAACGGATTAGCAAAAGATTTATACAATTGTTCATTTGGTCATTGTTAAAATTTAGCAACATACTCCCTTCGTCCCACTCTAAGTACCACATTTTTCCTTTAAGGATGTCTATTCTAAATATCATATTTCTAAATATAGAAACATCACTCTTTCTACCTTTTCCTTCTCTCTTACATTGTTCAATCCACCAAAAAATATCCCATTTTGTCATTTTCGTCCGTCCACCAATAAATGTCTCATTTGTTTTTTTTACCACTTTTGGTAATGGACTCCACATTCCACTAATTTTATTTCACTCACATTTCACTATAAAACTAATATATAAAAGTAGCACCCACCTTCCACTAACATTTTCCAGTCACTTTCTATTATATTTCTTACAACCCGTGCCCGATCAAATTGGTCTTGTATTGGTGAATGAAGGGAGTACTATATAAAATTTTGTGCCAAACTAGACATGCTCCACTTAGAGTGGGACGGATGAAGAATTAAATTATGCTACTAAAATTTCAGGGAGTAACTTAGCAACAGATCAAGTCAGTTGATAATTAAGCTCGGATGAAGAGAGGAAATGAAAATTCACTCCAAATCGTTTCTAGTCTATAGAGTTCTTCGCCTAGTAGCCTGCTGAGTTCGTCGTCTATGAACCCATCGTTCCGATGGTTCGAACTGTCCATCTAGAATGTCTCTCGTGGTTTGTTGAAGGTGACCTGTCTCTCCAGAACATTGTCAGCGAGACCAGTGGCGGATTCAGGATTTTTAATTCGGGGGTACGACCTTTATATTGATTTAGAGCATTAAAATTCGATCGATCATTTTTCTTTCGTTTTATTAGTTGTGAATATCTTATATCAATATTTTTATTAATTATGAATAAATTATATATATATAAATACATAAAATTATAGTAACTATTCCTTCCGTTTCAAGGAAGATGACTCAATCCTCGAGTGACACGGGAATTTATGCAAATTTATTTTTTGTGTGAAGCGAAGATAGTAAGGTAAGAGAGAGAATAAAATGAAGATAAGAGTGTTCTATTTGTAATAATGGATCGTATTGGTTGAGACAAACTAAAAAGGAAAGTCATCTTTAATGGGACGGGGGAAGTACAAAATTGATAGACATAATAGCTATGAAATAGAAAGAAAAAATAATAATAAATGAAATGAAATAGAAAGAAAAAATAATAATATATGGAATGAAATAGAAAGAAAAAATAAACATAATGGAGCAAAATACCTATATCAAAGCATAAATAAAAAAGGAGCAAACTTAAATAGCAAAGCATAAATAAAAAAGATCAAACTTCGATAGTAGAATGCACCACCGCTGGGAATCGTACACGGATCCTTAACAACACTACGTACGTTCCTACCACTAAGCTAGACTAAGCTGATTGTTATTTTCTAAGCAATATATAATAAAGACAGAAAATACTAAGTATTTTTTATATATATAAATTGTTGATGTTGTTGCATTGATCTCTCTGTTTCCCCCCTTCACGTCGATGGCTTGGGGACAAGCTTGAGTGAAGTGGGAGGGGGAGAGGAGTCAATGCATGTATTTTTCCGCATGATAAGAGTCTTTAGGTCTAGTTTTGTTGTGTCGCATGAACCAGTGAATATAATACGGCATGATCCTCTTAGTGAAAGTAATCGAAAATACGAGGTATTTCAACTTAGAAGCCTTTTCCTTTAATAAGCCAAGTCAATCTGAGTGAAGCGAGAACGATAGAGGATGTCTTTACTTACTTAGTTGTGAAGTCCTACTATAATAGCGAGTTATAAGCCTTAAATAACTTCGAGCTAACACATGTTAAAGGGCCGCCACTAAATGCTTAGGGAGAAGAGTTGTAAAGGAGAAAAAATAGGGGGATTGGGTTATGAAGGTATAAGCTGGACGAAGTCCAGGGTAAGGTGTTATAAGCTGGACGAAGTCCAGAAGAGAGGAGGAAAATGGAGGAATAAGCTGGACAAAGTCCAAAGGAAAAAAAAAGAGGGAAGCAAAAACAAAAAAAAAAAAAAAAAAAAGAAGGAGAAAATATATAAAAAAAAGATATAAAAGGAAGGAGGAATAAGCTGGACGAAGTCCAGGGGGAGTTGTTTAAAGGGCAGGAACAATAATAACCTGACCTAGGAAAAAAAGGAGGAACTCTCATAACCCGACGCTTCAGTTGTGTGACAATAACTTAAGAGAGAATCGATCCTAACATCCCCGGTGAGGAATGAGTGATCGAGTGAATCCAATAATTGGGTAAGTAAAAGGCTATCTTGACGAACTGACAGATTGGCTAGGTAGAGGAAGAGAAAGGGCCTATTTGGAGGAGTGCAGCCTGTTGGATTGACCTTAATCTTGTGGGGATAGTTGCCTAAAAGTTGAAGCTAGCTCATGCATATGTGTTTATGTGTTTATGTTGTATGTTTTTCTTTAAGTGTTTTAGTTTCAAATTGTGTCTAGGTCTAGGAGTCTGTCTAGAGTCTAAAGAGTCGGTCAGGGGATAACCTTGCTTGAAATTCGCCTTATTCTTTTTCTTGTCTTTGTACTTGAGGACAAGTATGGTTTAAGTGTGAGCAGTTTGATAAGGCTAATTTCATGCATCGGTTATATAGTGAAAAGCATTACATTTTGCTGGGTCTAACACGGTTTCTAAGTCAGGTGTGTGACAGAATCGCTAGATCCAGGAGATGCTTGGAGGAAACAGTCTAGCGAAGAAATGAAGTGGAAATGAGCAGGAAAGAAGGCTAGAAGAAGGGAGTCAATAGCTGAGGGCAACAAAGTCTATCTATACCTCGCTAGGCCCCACTTCAACGCTTACAAATAGAGGAGCATGCAACACACAAGATATCACTTTTTTTCGTTCACTCTTAGCTCACACACAACACACACTTGGGAAATGGGAGTTCTGGGGTAGTTTTAGGTTTCAAGGGGTCAATTCTTCAGAGAAATTCCGTCGAAACACCGTCCACGTGAGGGCGAAGAAACAATCTACTTAATTTCAGTTCTTTTGCACTCTATTTCGTCGAACTTCACTTTTGGAAGTCGATTTGGCTGTTGATGTTGCTGATGATCTATGCATTTCTTAGTTTCCGTTATATTTGTGTTATTTCGTGTTGATCTACGTTGATCCTGCTGTTAAGAGTTTTATTTCGGCAAGTTGCATGTTGATCTCTGTTTTTTCTTTGTTACTTTGGTGCTCGATCTGGGAATTTGGCTGTAGATCTGTGGTGTTGTTGTTGATTGAAGGTTATTAGTTGAATCTGAAGTTATGAAATGTTTCTTTTGGCTGGAGTTTGTGTTGGATGCTTAGATCCGAAGTGGATTTAGCGTCCGAGGTTGGATCTGAACAGGGGAAGTCGAGTTGTGCATGGATTTTGAGTTTTCTATTGCTTTCTGTTTTACTTCGTCTAGCATCCGCAGATCTGTTTAGTTCTTAATTGTTCTTCATTAAAATTGTTAAAATCCAGTCTGCTCTGTTCCGATTTCGCTCATGCTGTTTTCTTCTGAGTTTTTATGCAAATTGGTTGGAGAAGATGATGTCGCTGTTAGTTAATACCTTAGTTAGTTGTTTTTTTCCAGCTTTTCGTCCATACTCTGCTTTTTCAGTTATGGTCCCCACCGTCAGTTTATTTCCCAGATCTAGGTAATTAGAATAGTTTCTCAGATCTAGTGATTGTTCGGTTCTAGTTTACGTGCATGCTTTTGTTATTTCGCCTAGATCTAGCTGTTAGCGTAGCAATTCAAAGTTCCAAGTTTAAGTTTAATTTCTTCAACCCAAAAAAATGCGTGGCAGCAGCCAACCCAAAAACAATTCCCAAATCCTTGAGCATGATTATTACGCATCCATCTCTGTGGGATCGATCCCTACTTCCCTGTGCTAGGTTTTAGTAAAGTGGTTGAGGGTTTTTGAAGAAGTGCTCTGTGTGTCCGACGACCAGGATTTTTCAACGACCAGTGAGTTCCTAGACCGAGTGATCTAGCGGATTTGCTGGATCTAGGAAACCTGTTATTTCTTTCTGTGCACATAGTGACTACCCACACACTAGTTGTGTCGTCTTCAGTACCCTTGGCCGCAGATGATGTTGGGGATGGCAGCCGGGGATGCAGGGGATGGGGGGGAGGGCAATGTCTATCGCCTCAGTCTTGACTTTTTGACTGCTTCTTCCCACAACATCTCCAATGGTCCTTAAGTTCGTGCTTCGCGTATCCAACGGTCCATTTAGGTGGATAACAATATGAAATTCTTTCGGTAGTGATATATATACCGAAACTTCCGGTATGGTAACGGTATGAAATTCTTTCATACCGGTATTTTAGGTACAATATATGATACAACATTTCCGTATCGACCCAGCCCTAGACACACTTTTCTTTTTAGTTTGTCCCAACTATGATGACACATTTCTATTTTTGGAAAATTTATCTCTCTCCAATTAATACACTCAATCACTTTTTTCCTCTCCAATTCAACTCTCTCTCTCCATTTATTACTTACATCCATCTTTTCTCTCTCTAATTAAACCGATAAACCAACAATTCCTAAAATCTGCCGGCTATGAAATGTATCTTAGCCGGGCCAGACGGAGTATATTAGAAACATATAGAAAAGAGAAACAAAATACACACATAACATACATGAATTTCTAGTGACAAAAAACTATACCAACATGGCATCTATTTATCAGACTTCTTATCTCCACACTCCCAAATAAATAAACTTAAACCATTTTTCTAAGAGAGAGGGTGTGAAATTAAATGGAATTGTATGAAAGTTGAATTTGGGAAATGAAAGTCTTCTTTCTTATAGAGAAAAGCTTAAATAGGGTTTGTCTTTTCTCTTTGCATTCAATTCATTTTCCCATTTTTTATACCATCCTCCTCTCTTTTGATTACTCCATAACTACCTCTCACTCTCTTTCTAAATTTCATTTGTCTCTATCTACATTATGTTGAGCTCCAATTTCTCTATAAAATGAGAACAAAATACTAGGTTTTGAGCAACCAAGAAAAGAAAGAGTTCCCTCTCTATCTCTCTCTAGACCTCATCTCTCTCTCTAGATCCCATCTCTCTCTCTTCCCCTCTCATGGCTTCAAACAAAGTCAGTAGCAACGAGCTTCATCACTCTCACTCTGCACAAATAGGTCAACATCTTCCGATGCAACACGATAATCAAATCAATCATCATCATCATCATCAAAATCAATATAATAATTCCATGTTTTCATTTGGGATGATGCCATCATCCTCATCAGCCATACCCTTCAATAGGTAAGCAACTTGGGCCTTTTTTTTTTCTAATTTATTTTTCTAATATATATTTTAATTAAGTATGATTTGTTGATGTGGAATATTTGCAGAAGCAAAGAATCCGGAGCTTACGAATCAGACTATTTGGATCAAACTCCCTGTCAATACGGTTACCTCAACGGCCAAGATCCATCTTCGTCTCAAGATCAACGTCGTAAACATTCATATACACCTATATCAATTTTATTTCTTTTTGAGATTTTACAAAATCAAAATTTTTCTTTAGATTTCTAGAGATTCTGATTCTTCATGAGAGAAAATGTTATAACTTGGCAGATTGAAGCCACTGGTTTAATTTGTGCAAACCCTCAAAAATATTTTTCATTTGAAGCCACTATGTTTTTTTTTCTCAAATTCTGAAATGTGATTTTTTTGTTAACTTTTTTCATGTACAACCAATATTTGGTTTCAATTTGTTTAGCCTTTTTAATAAAAAATTATTGTCCGATTTTAATTTAATTGGCTAATTTACATTCAATTAAAATAATTTGTGTCTGAATTTATGCAGAGATGAACCGGCACACTCTCAGCATTATCCCTTCTCAGGCCCTGCATGGTGAACCAATTTTTACGGTAATTAGAATTAAAAAAAAAAACATTTTCTTACTCCCTCCGTATTAAAAGAACAGAAGCATTTGAAACGGCACGAGGTTTTATGCACAATTGGTAAAGTAAGTGATAAAAATTGGTAAAGTAAGAGAGAGAAAAATAAAAATGAGTAAAGTAAGAGAGAAGAAGAGAAAAAGTATAGAAAATAGAGTTAATGGATTGTGGGGTCCATGTCCTAAAATAGAAAGATTCTAAAGTTTATATTTTTAAAGAACGGCCCAAAATGAAAATAATTGCTATTTTTAAAAAATGAGGGAGTATTTTCATTATTGGCTTGTTTAAACTCTCGATTTATGATAATGGGGTTTCTCCGAATCAATTAATCTTGTGTTTTTGGTAGGGAAGCAGTGGTTCGCAAACACCATTTGAGGCATCTAACCCTAGAAATGATGTTCAAGAATCTGCCAGCGTAGTTCAGGTTATGATATTAAATTACTGTATTAATTAAATACAAAAAATGGCTATTTTTAATAAATCTAAATGATTCCTCATTAACTACTGTTGATATTTAAGTATATAAGTGAAATTTTGTGCTTGGAATAATTAATTTCTTTATTTTGATTATTTTTATTTTAAATTATTTAATTTCAGCGTGGGATAAACTACCAAAGGCCTACTGTAGAGCAAGATGCTCAAAAGTCAACTGATCTAAAGGTATTTTCGCTTAATATTTTACACAGTAAGTTTTTTAAAAATTATTAAATATGTTTTTTCGTGAAATGATTTGTTTTTGGAAATACAGACATGTTAAAGCTGAAAATTCAAAATGCTGGAGCACAAGTAGTCATATTTAATTTGAATTAATTTAACTATATTTCTCTTAAATCCAAATCCCATATATAGCTAAAAAGATTCTCCAAATGTACATTTTTTGCTATAGGAAATTTTATTGGGTGGGAATGAGAATGCGGGAGAGCAAGACCTCCCTTGCACCAACATAATTTCGGGTACAATTCTTTCTTAATTAAAAAAAAATTAAGGATGAGGAAATTTATCCCAACCCATGTGCGTGGTTGGTGAAAAGTCGCAAGGCGTGATATTTGAGGGCGTTACATTAATTAAAGAATTAATGAATTGATTCCAGGCGCGGTACAATTTGATATGGAGTACGCGCAATGGCTGGAGGTGCACCATTGCCTGACGGTGGAACTGAGGTACCGGCCAGAGAACGAGCTAGGTAACGTCATCGACAACTGGTTGGCCCACTACGACCAGATCGTGAGCCTCAAGAGCAAGGCCGTCAAGGACGACGTCTTCCACGTCTTCTCCGGAATGTGGAAGGCACCGGCAGAGCGGTGCTTTATGTGGATGGGCGGTTTCCGGCCGTCAGTGGTCATCAAGGTACAAGAAACCCTAAATTCAAAAAACCCTAAAATCAGAAAATCCCTAAAATCAGAAAATCCCTAAATTGAAATTTTTAGAAGATAGAAAATTGAATCAATCTCTCAATCAGATAGCGCTGGATGAGATGGAGGGCTTGACGGAGCAGCAACGGGTGGCGCTTTGTGGATTGCAGCGATCGGCCGAAGAAGATGAAGAGGCGATTACTGATGGGTTCGAGACATTGGATCGATCTCTGACCAAAACCATCGTCGGTGGCACTCTCACTATGCCACCATATCTGAACGAATACATGACACAAATGTCTATTGCCACTAAACAAGTCTCTGCTCTCCAAGGCGTTGTCACACGGGTAATTAATTTTTTTGATAATTAAATTTAGTATTATTGTTTATACAGAGTGGATTTTCTAATTAAACAACATTTTCCTTGAATAATGTTTAATTAAACATTTAGTTCCCTTGGTCAGCAGAAAAATTTCATGGCTTAATTAGGTTAATTATTATATATATTGAATTGATGATGCATATGTTGCTTTATTTCACTGTATAAAAATGGGAAAAATATGTCAGTGTTCGGATTTGTAACATCTACTATAGTATGTACATGTGTGTGTTTATGTTCAAAAATATTTCACTAGTACTACTAATATATATGTGGATACAATTTGAAGACGTAAATATCACTAATCTTTGACATGAAAATACAGTGAAAAAGTTCACCCGACTATAGGTTCTTGTATATCTTCAATTTGTTTGAATGAGTGATAAAATATTGCTAAGATTTATATTTTAAATTAATATATATTAGACCGCGTTAAATTTCATATTATCCCATATCGAATCTTATTATGCTTACCTGTTATCTATTTTTGGTAAATGCATTTATTATTAATTGCTTCTTTAATTTGCATGATATACACGCGTTAGCGAACTTTAAATTGTAACGTAAGTTGGACGAGTCATATATATTCCATTTTATCTCTAGTTAGGAATCTTTATAGAATTCTTAACAGAAAAAGATGCCATCAAATAACAAAAATAAAAAAGTCCACCATCCCTTTCAAAGTATTACTCTGTGTGTCTAATAGAAATTACTTAACTAATCACACATTAAAACTCGTATCATTCAGAGTTATACTATTAGTAAATAAATACTCCCTCTGTCCCGCTTTAGCAGTCTCATTGACTTTTCTGCCCTCTTTTTGTAAAAATGATAAAAAATAGTTAAAGTAAAGAAATGGTAAAGTAAGAGAGACAATAATGTAGATAAGACTCTTCTCTATATTATTCTCTCTCTTAATTTATCATTTCTCCTCTTTAACTATTTTTTATCATTTTTACAAAAAGAGGGCAGAAAAGTCAATGGGACTGCTAAAGCGGGACGGAGGGAGTAATACTTTATGTACATAAATATTTTTTCCCTTTTATCTATTCCATATTTTACTTGTCATAAATATATCACCTAACCTAAACTTTCCATATAGTCAACATTCATGTATGATGAGTTGTGTAATAGACACTCATTAATCTTTATTCTTGTTATAATTACTTAAAGTAAAAAAATGGTTGATTTAATTTTAACTTCAGGTTGATATCTTGAGGCAGCAAACCCTTCGCCACCTGCCTCTGCATCTGACGAACCGCCAAGCTGCTCAGTGTTTTCTGGTCATCGACGAGTACTTCAACCGTCTCCGCTCCCTCAGCACCCTCTGGCTCAACCGCACCCGCCACGACTAAAGGCGGCAATGGAGAAATTGCTTTAGATATGGAAAAAACATTTGATAACGAATAATATTCTTTTTGAACTTTGTTTTGGTATGCTAGCAGATTCAAGCTCTATTTCTTTTTCAGATATTCTGTTAGACATTTTTTTTGGAGTAAAACTTGGAATAAAATTGAACGGAAATCTAAATTGCAAGATGCATAAGCTAGACATATCTTTTCCAGGGGTTGGATCCCCTGCTGTGGTAGGAAACACAGTAGGGGCTGATGTGCCTTCAAAGGATGGCGTTTCTATTTAATTACTGCAGCCTTTACCTTTTGGAGGAGGATCTTCTGCTGAGTTAAAAAACACAGGAGGGCCTGCTGTGGCTAAAACGCGTACTTTTCCAAATGAAACGCATCCCAATTTTAGAGAGGCAATTACCAGGATAGAAATAATATTAAAACCACTCGCTTCTTATCTCTCTTTCTTTTTCACATTTCCTCTTCTTATTCTCTTTTCTTTCTTTTTTCGCATTTCCTTTAAGGGCGTGTTCACTTTTCTTTTTTTCATTTCTGCCGATTTGGGCCCGTCAAGATTTGGGCATAAGTTTTGGAAAGATATAAATGACATTCTTTCAATTCTTATACTACTAAGATATTCAGTAGGCGCATGTTAGGGTGCCACCACCCCTTAAAATAACACCATACCACCATTCCTAGCCAATCATTTGTACACGTGGACGAATAATAAGCTGCCACGTGACAAAAAAATAAAATAAAAAAAATCTAAAAAAGACGGCCAGCAATTTGTTGGTCTTTATCCAGCAATTTTTCTTGTCCAGCAATATCCGACACACTATACAACAATCTATAGATTGTTGTGTAGTGTTTGTATTATCGTTGTGTAACGTTTATAATATTGCTGTATAAGTGGTGTCACGGTGTCACTTTAAGAGGGGTTGTCATTCTAACACAAACTTATTCAGTATGCTAGATATAAATTCAATATGCAACAGAGATATAAATGACAATGACCATTTTACCCTCCACCATTTGTAAACGGATGTGCTGTAGAGTGTGAGAGCAAGCACAGAACCAGCCCTTTTTTTCTTTTAATTTTTATCATCGAAACTCCAATATTCATGAAAAAGATTCATAAGCAACAATTTTATACAATCGAAAACGAGAATTAATCCTAGTACCAGCTGATACTAAAATCAAATCAGAACAACCAAATTTTTTTTCGATTGTTATGCTCGAAAAAATTGTTCACCTCAAACCCAAAATAGTTTACCATAAACAATCCTAAGCTAGAATACAGACTCATGCTAATTCCTCAACATATTCCTTTTTCTTAGCACTTGGTTTTTTCTTCAACTCTTCAATGGTGAGAGAGAGAGTGTAGGCACCTGTCAATTGGTATTTTTCTTCAACTCTTCAATTGGTTTTTCTTCATGGCCTTGAGATTGCGAATAAATCCAGAAGGAAATATGGAATTCAATGGCATCTTTATAGGTCTATTGTGTTGAGAAGAGGATTGATGGCAGTAGGTTGCCGGAGATGTATGAATTAAGAGAACTGAAAGCAAAATCAAAGATCATCTTGTTTTGTTTGGGGAGACGTGCAGGGACTGCCCTGGAGGACTCGGAGCTTTAGAGCCGCTGCCGTCAAGCTCTTGACGGTGGCCAAGGCTCGGAGTTGACGAATCTGGGGGCGGTGAAAGAATTGTCGGGTCTGCAGGAGGGAGCCGACGCAGAGAGAGAGAGAGGATGGAGGAGGTTGTTGGTGGCGAGCCGTCACATGTGTGTATGTATTAGTAGATGGATTAGGGTTTGTCGTAGGTGATCCTCTCCGAGTAATTTGCGTGAGCACAACACAGTGTAGGTGATCATGAGGTGGAAAGTAAGGTTAGTTTTGTCAATTCTTGGTCCACTATTTAATGCATATAGCAAATCTTACCAATTTTGAAAGAATCAAATCATGCCCAATGGGCGTGAATAATGCGGGCCTCCTTCTAATTGGCAGGCTGAAAGAAATAAAATCTTGTATAGTAAACGGTCATGGTTGGGCTATTTCTTGCAAGAATTGCCCAATTTAGGCAAAGTGAACACGCCCTAATATTATTATTAGGTGGGCCAAGTCACTTTTACATAGCCACGGTTATCACACACGACTTTTTTATGGAGTATTTAGTTTACAATCATAATATAAGAAATTATTTGTTAAATCCATTAAATCCATTAATCCAACATACAAACACAAACGTTCACTTAAATTATTTAATTAATTGATCTAGCGATTATTCAATTCATTATTTGTACATCTAGATATTTTACTAGATATAATAAATTATTTATATTTTTTTCAAAAGTGTATAGTGTGTGCAGTGTGCTACTGTGTATAGTATGTGCAGTGTGTGTGCATGTGCAACGCGTGCAGTGTGAATTAAAATTTTCAATTATTAAAAATTCTAAAATCTAAGTTACATTATAAAATCTAAAAATCATAAAATTGAGATAATATTGAATTTATATATAATACTCTCTCCATTCCGTGGTAGTAGAGTCATTTCTTTTTGGCACGGAGATTAGAAAAGAGATGTATAGTGTATTAATAAATATACAATAAAATGTAATACACCATAGTTAAATGTTATATTTATCCCATATCGAATCTTACTGTGAAATGTTTACATGTTATCTATTTCTGGTAGATGCATATATTATTAATTGCGTCTTTGCATAATATACACGCGTTAGCGAACTTTAAATTGTAACGTAAGTTGGACAACATTACTATTCAGACGCATGCAGTACATGCAAGCGCACGCGCACGCACACGTACACACTTCACCTTCACACATAGTATATCTTTTCCATATTTAATTTGTCATAAATATATCACCTAACCTAAATTTTCCATATAATCAACATTCATGTATGATGAGTTGTGTAATAAACACTCATCAATCTTTATTCTTGTTATTATTTTTGTATAAATTTAATTAATTAAAGTAAAAAAAAATGGTTGGTTTAATTTTAATTACAGGGTGATATCTTGAGGCAGCAAACCCTTCGCCAGCTGCAGCTGCATCTGACTACCCCCCAAGCCGCGCAGTGTTTTCTGGTCATCGGCGAGTACTTCAACCGCCTCTGCTCCCTCAGCACCCTCTGGCTCAACCGCGCCCGCCACGACTAAAGGCGTCAATGGAGAAATTGCTCTATGGATAAAACATTTGATACTGAATTTTTTTTGGTATGCATAGAAGATTCAAACTCTATTTCTTTTCAGTAATTCTGCTAGACATTTTTGTTAGAGTGAAACTTGGAATAAAATTCAACCGAAATTTAAATTGCAAGATGCATAAGTAGACATATTTTTTCCTCCAAAAACAATTTTATCATTTTTGCAACACATTTACCAACTTCAAACGGTATTAAAACTTTGAAGTCAGAGAAGCTTTAGAAAGCATATCCGCAACATATTGCGATCGGTTGAAACCTAATTGATCTTCTTTTTTCCTTTGCGTATAGTATGTGCAGTGTGTGTTCATGTGCAATGTGTGTGTATTGTGAAGCAATGTGTGTACTATAAATTCTTTTTTTCAATTATTCAAAAATTCTAAAAGTTTAGTTTTATTATAAAATCTAAAAATTATAAAATTAAGATGATATTGAATTTATACATAATGCTCTCCATTCCGCGGTAGTAGTCATTTCTCTTCGGCACGAAGATTAAAAAAGAGATAAGTAAATATATAATAAAATAGGAGAAAAGGAAAAGTAGAGAGAATAAAGTAACGTGAGAAAATGTGTATGATGAGAATCAAACCGTCACGCATCATATGCGCCAAGCCCGATCAAAGACCTACACCGGCCGATGACGAGGTCTATGAGCAAGAAGATGCAAGAAGCCTTGAGGAGAAATCTCGGATTGTTGACCGACGAAGCGGAAGAGGCGATCACTGATGGGTTCGAGACGTTGAATCAATATCGTTGGTGACACTCTCACTCTGCCAGCGCAAATGGCTGTTGCCATTAACAAAGTCTCTACTCTCCGAGGTTTGTCACATACTCACACAAGTACTCCCTCTGTCGTATTTAATCTTTTATTGAATTATTGTAAATATAGGTTGGTAAATACAGGGTTAAGGAGTATGCAAAATTAGTTTTAAGTGCAGAACGCAGAGTTATATTGTTAGTTTGTTTTTAATTTATTTTAAAATTTTCAATGACAAACATATGCACAGAAAATATTAGTAATAAATTAAAATCAAAATAATAATGAACATTATTTTGTCTATTAATTATCTTTTTTGTTTTAATTTTGCATTCTGTATTTAAATTTAGTTCTGCGTTATCAAACATTGGCCTACTGTATAAGGCTTAAAATATAAGCGGGCATTACATTGTTTATTTATTTTTGAGTAAAATGGGCATTAATTAATTTAGTGGTAAGAATTATGAGAGTGGAGACACAAAAACATGTTTCTTTGAACATTCCTTAAACAACAAATAAAATAATACTCCAGTGGGTGTTACCTAATTAATGATATATTATTGGTCATATTTTGATAAAATCATAAAATAATATTGAGATATGAAAATAATATGTTAACATTGTAAACATTGTTATCCTCAATCATGGAATTAGAGACTTGAAGATGAATGAAGTGTTAATCAAGTTGTCATGAATGAAAGTCCTTTCAGCTACACCAAGGAATGAACAAATAAGAAATAATCTGGGAGCATTTAACTATCACTTTATTCTGGTTAGTTACATCTTTTGATCTACTCTTTGTTCTATATCATTCTCTCTTTCCCATATATGTAATAGCTTTTGCACGAACTGAGATATCAAAAGTTGTCCTACTATCTTTATCAAATACTACAGTTATCTTATTTCATTAGCCATGCCTTCAATGGATTCTACTTTAGCTCTTTGTTTCATTATCTATCATGGTATCAGAGCGTAGGTTTCGTACCTAGGCTTTGACCTCTTTTCCCTTTCTTTTTTTTAAACTCTTAAAATGACAGAAAGCGACAGTTCGAGTTTCACGCAACTCACACCTGAAAATCAGATTCCTTCTATTCCGATGTTGCCCCAAAACCACCCTATTTCTCAGAATTATCTGAAGAAAAATATTTAATATGGAGGCAGCAAATTTTAGCTACTGTTCGAGGATACGGTCTGGAGCCGTACCTCATGGGTGAACAAGAAGTCACACCGCAGATGATTGTTGTTACAGGATCAACAACAATGGTACCCAATTCCAACTTTCTCGATTGGTATCGTCAAGACCAACGCTTAGCGGCGTGGCTACAGATATCCCTCGCTGATAGTGCAACGGTAATAGTGGTTGGATTAACTACACGCAGGGAGATATGGTCAGCTCTTGAGACAAAATTTGCAAGCCAGTCCAAGGCGAATCATGAACTACAAGCTTCAACTCCAGACAGCGAAAAAGGATTCCCTCACTATGAGTGAATACCTGAATAAAATCAAAACTCTATGTGACATGCTTGGTTCAGCAGGATGTCGAGTCATGGAAGTTGATCACGTTCTTCACATCTTGAGTGGTCTTGGTGCCGAATACAACCCAGTCATGGTGGTCATAACTTCTAAAGGTGAAACTTGGTCTGTTCAGGATGTTGCAGCTCTTCTTCTGAACTTCGAATCAAGACTCGAGGCTACCAAAAGTTCCATCATCAACATGGATGGCTCTCCACCATCTGCCCATCTCTCTCATGCTCCTGCTGAGAAACAGGAATTTAATCCCCAACCGTAATGGAAACAACTATAATCGAGGGGAAGGTAGCAGAGGAGGTGGCCATTTTCAAGGTCGTGGTGGCCGTGGAGGATACAAAGGCCGTGGAAATAGAGTGACCTGCCAGCTCTGTCAGAAACCTGGTCACATGGCGGATAAATGCTGGTACAGGTACCAACAAAACTTTTCGCCGGCCATTTCGCAGCCTCGTCAGCCAAACTTTAATGCTCACTATGGAAACTCCTCTGCGCCCCCTTTGGCAAATATGGCACAAAGTCGGGGCAATCAGAACATTTATTCTCAATCTAACTATGGTGGTGATGCCATCTTCCTCTTGGTATCCTGATTCTGGAGCGACCAACCATGTGACCAATGACTTTGCAAATTTGACCACTGCCTCAGAATATAATGGAGGTAATAATCTTCTTCTTGGTGACGGACATGGGGTTCCCATCTCTCATGTAGGACAATTTGTTGCTAAAGTTTCTCCCTCATCCACTAGAGCTCTTCATTTGAATAATCTTCTTCATGTTCCTGAAGTATCTTAGAATCTTCTTAGTGTCTCCCATTTTGCCAAGGATAATAACGTGTTTTTCGAATTCCATCCTTTTCATTGTTTTGTGAATGACCAGGCCACCAAAGCCATCCTCCTCAAGGGTTCTCTTGAAAATGGTCTCTACAAGTTTAATCTTCACAAGCATGTGACTGTTTCACCAATTCCTCCTCCATCATTGCTCAAACATGCTCCTGCCTCCTACTCAGCTTCTACTGCTTTCCCCAAGTCTACTTCTAGCATAAACCTTTGGCACAAGAGGCTTAGCCACTGTGCATTTAATATTGTTGAAAAGGCTTTGCTAAGTTGTAACATTCCCTACTTGCCAATAAAATCGAATTCCCTTTGTCATCCTTGTTGTGTTGCTAAGAGTCATCGTCTTCCTTATATTTCTTCATCCTCTCATTACACTGCTCCACTTCAAATGGTGCATAGTGATGTTTGGGGTCCTGCACCCTTATGCTCAAGGAATGGTTTCAAATACTACGTTAATTTCAATGATCAGTTCAGTCAATACACATGGTTTTATCTCCTAAAATCAAAATCTGATGTTATTACTACATTCAAACATTTCATGGCTTTAGCAGAAAATCAATTCAATACCAAAATAAAAGACCTCCAAAACTGACGGGGGAGGCGAGTACAAGGGGCTAGTCCCTCTCCTTCAGTCTTGTGGAGTCCAACATCGTGTCTCCTGCCCATACACTTCCCATTATTTCATCATCACCTCCACCTTTTCCTTCTCTGCCACCTGCTCCTCAGCTCTTACCCATCCCAACATGTTCTCCCTATCCGAGTGCTCCTTCTCCAGCAGATCTCTCCCCTGCCGATATTCACGCCGATCCTACTCCTACTGCAGATACTTCTTCATTTACTCCTACTGCAGCAGATACTTTCCTGCCATCTTCATCTCATTCTCCAAATTCTCGGCCATCTACTACATCATCTGACCCTTCCCCCCTCGTAGCAAAGTCAACTTCTTCTCATCACATGGTGACTAGATCTAAGGCGGGAGTTTTCAAACCAAAAACCCTCTACCTCGTTGCACTTGACCCCTCATCCACCATTCCTCGCTCAATATTTATAGCCCTCACAATCCCTGTTTGGAAAGCTGCCATGACTGCGGAATTTTTGGCTCTCCTCCGCAATAAGACTTAGATACTCACTCTATTACCTCTCGGCAAAAACCTTATTGGGTGTACTTGGATTTTTCGAATTAAACATGTCTCTGGATTGATTGCTCGTCACAAGGCTCGCCTGGTGGCCTAGGGATTTTCTCAAGAACCCGGCTTTGATTTCACCGACACCTTCAGCCCCGTGGTCAAACCAAGCACCATCCGCCTTATTCTTAGCATTGCTGTGTCATCGGGCTGGTCCATCACTCACCTTGATGTGAACAATGCTTTTCTAAATGGGTCCATGGAGGAGGAGATCTATATGCGCCAACCTTCTAGCTTCGAGCAAGGTGGTCCCAACATGGTTTGTAAGCTCAATAAAGCCTTGTATGGCTTGAAGCAAGCTTCTCGAGCTTGGTTTCTCACCATACAGTCAGTGCTTATGGGTCTTGGTTTCTTACAGTCGAAGGCATACACTTCTCTATTTTTTCGCAAGAAGGGAGCGGAGGTCATCTACCTTCTTCTTTATGTCAACAATATGTTAATAACAAGGTCTTATCTCTCTGCAGTACAACTTGTTATCAAACAACTGAACAGTAAGTTCTCACTGAAAGATCTCAAAGAAGTTTCACATTTTTTAGGTGTCGAGGTTTCCAAAACCTCTCATTGGATTCATCTCTATCAGGCTTCCTACATAAAAGAATTATTGCTTAAAGTCAAGATGGATGGTGCCAAAGCTTCCCCCACACCTATGATCTCTGATTTGAAGTTGAGCAAAGATGAGGGTGATCCTACCATCGATGGAAAACTTTACAGAAGTGTGGTTGGAACTTTGCAATATGCAACAATCACACGGCCGGAAATCAGTTTTTCAGTGAACAAGGTTAGTCAGTTTATGGCATGCCCTCTCGATCAACACTGGAAGGCTGTAAAAAGGATTCTTCGTTATCTTGCTGGTACCATTGATTATGGGATTCATATCCGTGCTTCAAATTCTGAGCTCACTGGATTTTCTGACTCTGATTGCGCATCGGATCCTGATGATCGTCGTTTTATTTCTGGTTATTGCACTTATTTTGGGGGCAATCTTATTTCCTAGTGCTCCAAAAAGCAGAAAGTTGTATCTCGTTCTAGTACTGAGGCAGAATATCGAAGTCTTGCCCTCGTTGTTTCTGAGATAACTTGGCTAAGCTCACTTCTTGCTGAATTCGGCTTGAAACCTTCACATTGTCCCACTGTCTGGGTGGACAACCTCAGCACTATAGCTCTTGCATCAAACCCAGTGCTCCATGCTCGATCCAAGCACATCGAGCTCGACATTCATTTCGTCAGAGATAAGATTGCTGAGAAGAAGATTGATCTCCGACATGTTCCCACAGCTGACCAGACAGCAAACATCTTCACCAAACCTCTTAGCCAACAATTCTTCTCTCGTCTACGGAACAAGCTTAGAGTATGTTCACGATCCTCGATCGAATTGAGGGAAAGTATAAACGTTGCTATCCTCAATCATGGAATTAGAGATTTGAAGATGAATGAAGTGTTAATCAAGTCTGTCATGAATGAAAGTCCTTTCAGCTACACCAAGGAAGGAACAAATAAGAAATAATCTGGGAGCATTTAACTATCACTTTATTCCAGTCAGTTACATCTTTTGATCTACTCTTTGTTCTAGATCATTCTCTCTTTCCTATATATGTAATAGCTTTTGCACGAACTGAGATATCAAAAGTTGTCCTACTATCTTTATCAAATACTACAATTATCTTATTTCATTAGCCATGCCTTCAATGGCTTCTACTTTAGCTCTTTGTTTCATTATCTATCAAACATAAAATCATAAAATAATACGTTAACATAAAATAATAAAGTGGACAAAATATGAAAATTCTAATTAAAAAAGTAAAAGTTACCCATTTGCTGCTATCTGACAAAATTTATAAAGTTTTGATGTCATATATTTGACTGTGAATAAGTAGTAAGATCTTCACATTTGTATAGAAGGTGTAATTCTTTTTTTTCTCAACAGCTGTCTACCAAAGCTTCAAAATCTTGTACCAACGTGTGCTAATGTAATTTTTCATTTGGAACTCGAACAAGAGTAAAATACTCCCTCCGTTCTATAGTCTAATCTACATTATTCTTTTTCTTACTTTTTCATTTCTCCACTTTAACTAATTATTACTCCCTCCGTCCCAGATAATTCGTCCAAGTTTTCCATTTCGGTCCGTCCCACATAATTTGTCTCATTTCACTTTTACCATTTTTGATAGTAGACCTCATATTCCACTAACTCATTTCTACTCACATTTTATTATAAAACTAATATATAAAGGTAGGACCCACATTCCACTAACTTTTTCAACCCACTTTTCATTACAATTCTTAAAACTCGTGCCCGGTTAAAGTGACCTGAATTATCCGGGACGGAGGGAGTATCATTTTTATAAATCGAGTGTAGAAAAGTCAAAGTGACTCCTAATATGTGACGAAGAGAGTAATCGAGTAAGAATATAAGTCTAATAGGATTGGACACATTATATTGCATATAAGGTGTACTACAATATACTATCTGATCGAGTGGGAAGAAGAGTTGAAGGCATGGGAACAACGCAATAGAAAAGCCTGGTGGGACTGGTGAGTACGAGCACACGACGATGCACAACAAGATGTGGACTAGGATAGTGGTGATTGGATTCTTCCCCAATTTTGATGCTCTAATTTCACATTGTGCAATTTAATGAAATGCAACTAAACCAACTCTCCTATATAATCAATCAGTGTGTACATTTAGAATCAATTTTTTCTAACTTTTTTGTGCATATATTCTTTTTTTCTATCTTAAACTTACCATTAATATATTTTCTACGTAAATCATCTTCGAAAGAAGAAATAGAACTTGTCAAAATCTAAAAGTGATTACTTTTGCTTCATCCATAGAAATTAATCCTTTCTGTCTTGATTCATTTATTTTCTTCGTCAAGTGCGATAACCTAAAATGAAATACGGAATACTGAGTTATGTTTTTGAAATGTACTTTTCCTGTTATGCTCGGAGCATTTGACCATTTATTGTGCAATCTATATATATAAATGGGCCAATTTTAGTTCAGTATTATGGAATAAATCATGGCCCAATTAAATGGTCCATTCGATAACGAATTTCTACCGA
>NC_062969.1:16457636-16549811 GCF_023119035.1 Salvia hispanica
TTTAGGAAGAGGAACATCCCGACTCGCATTCCCATCTTTGAGGCCGATGATGACTCCGCCTTCGATGCTATCGATCACTACACCGAAGAAGGGGAGCACTCGCACGCCCAAGAGAGTCAAGTGCCGCCGCCACCGCCGCCCCAACGCCGCCATGAAGAAGAACAAGAGAAGGAAGTCGAGGGACATCGCCGCCGGACTAGAGCAAACCGCCGCCGCGGAAGGCCAAACCCCGATGAGGAGTTTCAAGCAAATACCTCCGCCCAACTAGGAGATATCTACTCCTACATGCAAAACGTGTCCAACACTTGGGACACCCGATGGGCGGAGCAACAAAGGGAGAACGCCTACAACCGCCAAGGATGGACGGCTCAAGGCGATTGGCGCACGGCGGAGCAACAATTTTGGGAGCAACAAAGGCTAGAAGACGTGCATCGCCGTCAACAAATTGAAGAGCTCCAAAGGATGGCCGCCGAGGCTCGACAAGAGCGCCAAACAATGAGTGGCGATATCGCCTATCTTATTGGCGCATTCGACGACCTCAATGCCCGTTTCCCTCCTCCTCCTCAAGATTGAAGAAGTCAAGCTCAATGACTATAAATGAGCATTTGTATCATTTTTGGATGTTTTTAAGACAATTTGTTTCCTTGTTTTTGACGATTTTTGCTTTTTTAGTTAAGTATTTTTGGGTTTAGTTTAATTTTGTGAATTGAAATTTTTTTCGCAGGCTCTGACCTCTACGCGGCGACCGCCACCTGCTCGCTGGAACATTCTGTTGTCGCGCGGCGACCGCCGGACATGCTGCGGCGGGCCGCCGCCTGGGCGTATTTTTCCAGCGTGATTTTTTCAAAGATTCTCAACTTTCGCCCGGTCAAGCCTCGACACAAGAATTTTCAAGGTACTTTTTTTTTTCAGTAGTTCACTCACGTCCCTACCGACTCTGCAAACTTATTTTACACTTTGTTGTAAATAAGTTTGGGGGGATGAAGTGGTGGACCGTGAGTTTAGGATTTTTTTTTTACTTTAAGTTTTTGTTTTTGTTTCAATAACCCCGTAGGTGAATTTTGTGTTCTAAAAAATATTTTCTTGAATCCATGTCGTGAACTTAACATGAAGAACTTAGAAACACGCATGCTTAGGGACACACTTTAGATTGAGTTGTCGATGATATTACATTCCATCTATGTTTAAGTGTGGCTTAACGTTTTGATTTGATGGTTTGGTAAAAAGGTGCATAACTAGTGAATTGCTTGTTCGCCTTGAATCATGCTTATACCTTGTGAGGATTTGAGCCAAAAATTTATTATTGTGTGATTTATCTGCATGCATGTATATGTTTCTAGAACTTGCTCCTAGTCTTGCCTAAGTTTACATAGTGTTTAAGTAGATTTAGGAGGATGATTGGCCATCTTTTCTTAGCCTACTTTTATCTAAAAACCATGACCCTCTAAAAAATTTTATATTCAAAATTTTTCCCTTCGGAGCCAAGTTTGAGCCTTTAAGCCTATTCTTTGGAAGCCAAAATAATGGGGGCAATTCCTTGGGTTAGTTAGTTTTTGCTATCTTATTTTGTAAAGGAATTGGAGAGATAAGGAGGAGAGTATAAAAAGTAGTGTGCTTAATATAAAGAAAGTACAAGTTGTGAAATTGAGAAAAATTCCAAATATGTGCTTGATCTTAGAAAAAAAAGAAAGGATGTGTAAGAAAGAAAAAGAAAAAAAAAGAGAAAAAAATGTGTGAAAGGTTGTGAAAAGAAAAGAAAATCAAAGGATTGGAAAGTGAGTTGAAGGAGATAAATGAAGTGTTAAAAGTGCCTTGGGTTTAGAAAAGTGGAGTTATCTTTACTCTACTTGGGATATTTTTAATTTTAGGCACTTTTTAGCCAAATATTTCTCACCTACCAAAGAGCCTACATTATAACCAAAGATAAAGACCTTTCGGACTTTTGAAGCTTAATCACATTTAGTAGAGGAGGGAGTAGACTTTGAGCAAGCCTATGGTAAACTTTGCATGATGTATGATTTGAGTGCTTATGTACACATTATCCTTATACACTTTGAGAGTGAGAGAACATTTCCCATCTTTGGAAGTTTGCCACATGCGAGGGCTTGAATTCAAGGTGTTCCACGAGTTAGTAATGAAAGTGCACTAATAAGCCTTGCTTGATTTGATTGCGTTAATACATGTTTAAACTGTTTTTCCATCTTTTGAGGCAATTATTACATCTAGTCCTTGTGCATTTCGTGCGTCTATTCTTGTATCTTTATTGTTTTGTTCGAGAACAAACAAAAATGTAAGTTTGGGGGAGTTGATATGCTCGGATTTTGCACTGTTTTAAGGTCATTATTTGGTCCGTTTTTTATGTCAAAGTCACTCTACATGTCCATTATTTGCATATTTTGTCTATTTTGGTATTTTAACGTGTTTTGTGAGAAATGTGCATAAATGAGCCGAAAAAGGGAGCCAAAACGCCAAGTTTGGGAATCTGGAGTCAGACGGCGACCGACGACCGCCGCGGATGTGTGCGGCGACCGCCGGCGCCCGGCGGGCAAATCAATGCAGCGGTCCGTCTCGGAAAAATGTGCTTGGAAGAGAAGTCTCGTCCGGCGACCGCCGGAAGATGTGCGGCGGTCTCCGCCGAGGGAACAGACTCTGGGACTCCAACGCGGCGACCGGCGGCCCAAGGTGGCGGCTGCCCGCCGGAGAAAGGCGGCGAATCCGAGAAGCCCTAGATTTGCGCCCAGATTTACCATATTTTGGAGATATTTTCCTTCTACAACAAAGAATGGCTTTCCCCTATAAATAAGACCTCAAGCTTCATCAAAAAAAGAGAACTTCTACTTGCAAAATACTTCATAGAGATCAAGACCTAGAGTACTTCATTGGTGCAAGGAGTTGGAGAAGGATTTTAAGAACATCAAGAATGACAAGGATTCAACCTACATGTTTTATTTGCTTTAGTTTTATGTTCAAATTGGCTTCCCTTCAATCTATGTTTTTAGCTTATTCAATTATGTGTAACTAAACTCATAGGATTCTAGGGATGTGTTAGTAACGACTTTGGTTATACAAATTCTTTTTTCTATCTAATATCCGTTTTGTTTTTACTTTGTTTCTTCCCTAAGTAGTTTTGATGCTGCATGATTGAGTGACACAATCGTGTATGATTTAATATAACTTGCTTCATAACTGTGACAGAGTTCTAGCGAGTTAGATTCACTTAGTAGACTCTACAGTTAGCTTCCCTTAAAACGACACTATTAATTCGAGAGTGAGGACTTTTCAAGGGTCTTAGGAGATTTTTGGAGTAACGTGTTAGGATTGACAACCCTAATCTTGTAATCAACATTTGTATCGCATGAGCATAAGCTAGGTGACTCGTCCTTTCAAAGTACAAACTGTGCTAGGTATTGTAGTTGGAATTTTGTATAACCATAACTGTGAACACACATCCCTGGGATTCCCTTATCTCTATCGTCTTTCTCTGTGTTTTATTCGCTTTTTAGTTGGTCTATGCTTTCTATTGTTTTTAGTTTTTCAAAAGTTTTCAAAACCCAATTATTTTTTTAGATAGTATTTGAGTCTTGGTAGAGGATAGACACTTTGTGTTCGTCTTCCCCGTGTTCGATATCCGGTACTAACCTTTAGCTATACTATATATACTTTGTATACTTGCAGGTTTATTTAGTGCTAATAAAAAGTGCATCAACAGCCTTGAAGCAGTTTCTGGTGCCTTTACTAACTCCATGTGGTTTAAGTATGAGCTCCATGCATCAAGCACAACAACAGAGACTTCATTAAATGGTGCAAGAGAAACAAACTCTTTTTTTGCAGTCTTAGCATAGGTGTCTTGATAAATTATTGCTTTCCTGTAAAGATACGTACATTGTTTTGGTGAGAAGTAATATTCTTCAATTCATACAATGAAAGTAAAAATACACTGCATACGACATACTCATGCTCGTTCTTTGTGTTCAAAACCCAGTAGTACATTTCCTTGTCAACTTGATTTGCCCTTGCTGTGATTTTCACAGCCCTGTCATTGAACGGAGATCTAAGCACAAGGCTTGATTTCTTTGTTCTCTGAATTGGATTCGTATTTTCAACCTACATGATGAACAAATGAGCACAGATTGAAATCAATCCAGTAATGTAGATTAAACCAAGCAACAATGTACACCAAAACTAAATTAGATGCCACAAAAGGGATTGGTAAGAGGCAATGTAATACATTTGCAAAAGCAATGTTACATGTTTATAATTGATGGCCCACCTCAACTTGTGGATCTTTCAAAACTCCTTTCCCCTTTGTAGCATCCGCTACTGCCTTCCCCTTAGACTTACCACCTCCACCAACATTCTTGTCAGCAATGTACCGCTAAACAATCAATAATGTACAATGAAATGAAAATCAATTAACAGTACTCTATTGTCAGAGTTAATGTTGCATAATCATGTAACGGATGTAAAGTTGAAACAAGTGATGTCCCACCTCAACTTCTTCCCTAATCACTACTCCTTTCGCCTTTGTAGCTCCTTTGAAAGTCTTACCACAAACTTTTTTCCCATCATTATCCTTGAGGATCTTGATGTCCAGCCACGTTTGCAACTTCTATACTGGGTTTTGACTGAGCCTGTTTTCCACTGTTTCCCACTTGATTTTCCCCTACTACCTTATTGGGGATAGTCTTAACAAGACCACCACCATGCTGCTCAACACTTGCCTGTAAATTTTTAAGAAATTAGTTCTCATTATGTTTATGTAATGTACATAGATGTACTCAACATGTACAAACCTAATCTAAGCAAAGTAGATTAAACAACTACCGTACGAATTGACCTCTTAATGTACACCGTTGCAATCGTGACACTTGGTACGGTATCCACATCCATGCCTTTAGTTGCTCCGTCACCAGCTACATGATGAACCGGATCACCTGCACCACTTACTGGCCCGTCCCCTTCTTGTACATCGTCTCCATCTTGCTGCCCTTCAGCTCTCTCATCACCACCACCATTTCTTATTTCATCACTCTTATATCCGTCCATATGTTCATTACCACCTGACTCGGGCACGAGTTCAAACGATGGCCTCTCAAAGTCATCTTCTATCTTCAGCTTTTTGTCGTACGCCTGTATCATCCTTTCAATTGCTGCAATCCATTCAGGATTGAACTCCTCTTCGTCTTCCTTAGCTTGAGTTAGTGTCTCAACAATGACTTCGTCTGTTGGTACTGATACGTCGGCTAGCCCAAGTAGTTTTTTTTCCATTTGTGTTCCTAATCGGAAGCAACTTTCTTCCATAAGCTCGATTGGTATTTTCTTGAAATCGTCTACCCAGCCCACAACAGCAGCTGCCAACTGAGATACACGGGCCGTCCACTCATCACGGATACGTTTTTCTCCGTTTCAGCTAGGCTCTGGCCGGTCCTCAACCACAGGTTGTTGCTGCCTCATCCTTTCCTCCTCTCTCAAATACTCCTCTTTGTTTATTTGGTCCTCTTTGCTCCCACATCCAAACATACCGTGTTCACTTCTTCTGCTTGCCGTTTATGGAGTGTTTCCCTTGTCCAACCTTTTATGGTTAGGCAGGCACGAATCACCTTACGTCTGCAGTGAACAACTCTATCCACATAGCAGCACTGTGAAGAAACCAAAAAAAGAATCATGAATTAGGGTCTGAACGTAATTAAAATGCAGTACACTATATTATTAGTACATTACTTACCACCAGTAAGCTGATTGGCCCAGTGAATGAAACACTTTCCCCCTCTTCTTTCCAGTTGTTGAATGCATTTTCCAAGACTGAAATAACATAACCACACCAGTTTAAGTTCCTGATCTGATCAACGTCATCAATGAAGTGCAGGATCTTTGTCTTGCACATTGAGTCTCCGGGCGTCTCGATAATTGCATTATCCATAATTAACATGAACAGCTTCTTGAACTCGGGACCACCATCTATATCGGGTCTTTTTTAACTGGTGTGCCACTGAGTCCATAAACACAAAGTTTGACTGCTGCTTCGGTCGTTCAATGTACAGATGCCCCTTTGGGAAACCAAACGTTAGATGCACATCGTCCTCACCAATGTGAAGGGACTCATCTTCAGAGAAATTAATTCTGCACCGAGCTTTGTCGAACACATATAGAATCCAGTGTGCTAAATCGCGTGGAATATGTGTGATACTGAAGTGCAGGATTCCCCCGAACCCTATTTCGTGGACAGCTTGGATTTGTCTCGGGTTCAATTTCTTAATCATCTTCACAAACTCTTCTGACGTCCTCCTGAAATAGAGTACATTGTCCTTCTTATTTCGCTTATGTGGTTGTTGTTGCATCTCCCCTGGTGGGTCGACAAAGTCGTCATATTCATCAACTCTTGCCCTCTTTGAACCTATTCACATTGTATAAAGATTTAGTGATTACTTCAGTCAAATCATGTACACACAAATCAGATATTGAGCCATGATGTAAATAATAGATGCTTTTATGTACTACAGATATAATGTAAGGTATTCATCCGTATAATGTATTGCATAATATAATGTAGTTAATCTGCCTAAAAATGTAGACAAACAATAGATAATGTAGCATAACAGTCAAACTTTATTTTAGCTTGCAAATGTAGCTTACTAAGTGAACAATGTACTTTATTGAGTTATGTGGATAATGTAGCCAAACAAGTATAAAATGTAGAAAACATCACAACACTTAGTTTTCCTAGATGAATGCAGCTTCTGACTTAAATAATGTACACATTACATACAAGAATTGAGTCTCCAAGATGATGTAACCAAATAATTATAAAATGTAGAGAGACATTATACAAAAGCAGATACAATGATACGGGGTAGATGAAGTAGCTACACAAGTAAAAAATGGTGTTGGCTATATAATGTAGCCTAACAAGTACAAAATGAAGAAAACATCACAGCACTTAGTTTTCCAAGATGAATGCAGCTTATGACTTAAACAATGTACACAGTACATACAAGAATTGAGTCTCCAAGATGATGTAACCAAATAATTCTAAAATGTAGATACACAATATACAATAGCAGATTCAATTATACATGGTAGATGATGTAGCTATACAAGTAAAAAATGGTGCTAGCTAGATAATGTTGCCTAACAAGTATAAAATATAGAAAACATCACTACACTTAGTTTTCCAATATGAATGCAGCTTATTACATAAACCATGTACACATTACACACAAGAATTGAGTATCCTCAATGATGTAGCTAAACAATTCTAAAATGTAGATACACATTGTACAGTGTAGATACACATTTCAAACTTTATATTTATAAGGTAAATGCACCATATCAATTGAAAAATATACACATTACATCAAAGAATTCAATTTTCCATATGATGTAGCCAATCAAGCTGAAAATGCACCTTTTTATATTACCAAAGACAATGTAGCTAAACAAGCATAAAATGTTGCTACACATCACAAACAAGCATATAATATACCCAATCATCGAATAATTTGGTAGACACTATACTGTAGTTTATTAGCCGAATAATGTATTCAGATATGCAAATACCATTCCACAATTCTATATATTATTCAGCAAAATTTTACGAAAAGAAAATACACCATACACATAACACAGCTACGAAGCCAACACATACTAAAACAATGAAAGTTACTTTCTCTGATCCAATTAATTTTGTACTCACTTACATCTTGGATTGCTTGCTGCTTCAAAGTCTTACCCTGCTTCGCCATTTTCTCAAAATTCAACCTACCTATTCAAGAAGGATTACAGAGTATCAGTTAAATAATGTAGCAATTGTTTAGACATGAAACAAGACTAATTCAGAGCAAACAACAACATCAAACTGTAATTTGTACCGTATAAAAGTCACCTTTTATACACACCTATTCGAATACAAAAACATTAACCATAACCAAAAACAAAATGAGGTTTATGGACAAACCCTCGTGCAAGGCAAGTGACAATCTTGTTGATAATGGACTGAAAAAAAATTCTTTACTTGAAACTTTCGAATCAATGACAGGAAACAACAAAAACACAAACCAAATGCACCGAAATCGTTTCAAAAATACTGGAAATAGTTGAAATTGAGACCGCATTGTAAACCCAACTGGCAAAAAATACCACCAAATGTCTCTCACAAACACAAAAAACAAGTTTGTGTTCACTTAAACAAATTTCCACAAGATTCGTGGTCAACTACTGTTACCTTGTTCGAATCACGCGTGAACCCTAACCAGAAAGCCGCCCCAGATGATAAAATCAACACCACTACGCCAAATAATGTATAAATCTGGAACGATGCCAAACAAATTCGCCGGAGCCAACGGGTATTGAGTTTCGATTGTGAAATCTAGGGTTTTCGATTCTGAAAGGGGGAGGTGGGTTGTGAGTTTGATTTGAGAGAATATGGGGAGACGGAATGAAGCAGTGATGGAGAGAGAGTGAAACGTATCGTGGGTTTAATTACAATCCCGAAAATTATGGACATGCAGTTGGAACGACAACAATTAATTGAAATTATGTCATTTTTTCCCTTATAATGTATCCGAAAATGGATATTAATGTAGCACATTGCTTTTAAATCTACACCATCCGACACAATCATCTAATGGATGATATTAGTGTTATGTTTAAGACTAAGGGTTAAAATTGAAATTTAACCCCAAAACGTAGGACTTTCATTTGAAAACCCATGGACCTATTTAACCATTTAACACAGCAATTTAAAATTTTCAGGGGAAATATTGCAGTTTTGTACAATTTTCGAAATTTTGTTTAGCACTCCACAAATATTGAAAACAAAGTATATACCGTCATCAAATTTGAGAACAAAGTATATAAAAAATACTCCGTAAGTATATCAGTAGAGTCATTTCTCTTTTTAGTAAAAATAAATAATACTCCGTAAGTATATTTTCTCACTCTTACTTTTTCTTCGCTTTTAATTCGTTCTCTATACTCTTTTCTCTCTTCTACTTTGTTATTTTTATTTAATATAATATATTTTTTTCTTAATCTCCATGCTCGAAAGAAATATTTCCACTAATATAAAACGAAGAGAGTGTAAAAATAATATTTCTTCCGTCCTAAAAAATACTAGCTTTAACATTTTGGGTCGTCCGACAAAATTAGAACAAGTTTAAATATGAAAAGTTTTCAACAAATAATAATCCTACTCGTCATTGATAATGTGGTCCACAATCCACTAACACTCATTTTACTACATTTTCCTTTTCTATCTCCTACTTTACCAATTGCACATTAAAACTCATATCATTTACAAGTTGTCTATTTTTTAGAATGAAGGGGTACACAAAAGTAGCTCTCACGATCTACTAACTTTTTTCATCCAATTTTCTTCACAAAGTTAAACAATTTTTTAAAACTTGCACCAATTAAATGTGAGACATCTATTTGTACCGAGAGAGCATATAAATATATGAGACTTATACTTTCCTAACTTTTTCCATCACTTTCCTTCACAATTCTTAAAACTCTCGTTAAATCAAAGTAGAACTTTGTATCGTGGACGAAGGGAGTAATACATTGTTCGTTCTATAAAAACAAACCATTTCTATTTTAATAATTTTTTTTCTCTTTAGTCTCATTTTCTATTAATAATTTTTCATTATTTTTTTTTCTATTTTTCATATTTTATTAATTTTATTTTCCTTCCCTCCTACAAGAGTATGCACTCTTTCCTTATTCGTCCTTCCCATAAGAGTATACACTTTTTAATTTTAGAAATTTTTCTCTCTATTGGAAGGAGACTCATTCTCTACTAACAATACCTTTAAAATATAACACAAATTTTAATACTCCTCAAGTTCCACGTTAATTGAGTCATTTTTCTATTTCATAAAGTTTCAAGATAATTGAGTCATTTTTATTCGTCCCAAAATAAGAGTCACATTTTATCATTTCAGTCTGTGCTATTATAAGGGTCACATTTCACTTTTTTACCATAAATAATAAGTGGGTCTAACATTCCATTAACTCACTCCACTCACATTTTATTATAAAATCAATATAAAAAAATAGCCCCATGCCACTAACTTTTCCAACTCCCTATTATTTATATTTCTTAAAACCCTTGCTTACAACAAGAGTGACTCATATTGTGGGATGAATGACGTATTTTCTTTAGTTTATTGTTTCTTACTTTATTATCTTTTATTTTATTCAGCATCCATTTAGTACACTATTTTTTAAACTTTGCATCGAAGGAAACTACTTCCTCCGTCTGTAAAATTTTGTCCAGTTTTACCATTTCAGTTCGTCCGCGAAATGTTATCCACTTTGCTTTTTATCCATTTTTATTAAATGGTCTCTACATTCCACTAACTCATTACACTTATATTCTATTATAAAATTAATATATAAATGTGAGATCTACGTTCTACTAATTTTTTCATTGACTTTTCTTTGCATTTTTTAAAATTCGCACTGAGACAAATTTGGACAATATTTTAGAAAGGAAAGAAATATCTCAAATATATAATATAATATGCATTTGACTAATGAAATCTTTGACGGGAGTAACTATTTGAGAGATACAATCATACAAATGAAAATAACGTGGTAAATAGATTTGACGGCGAATAACTTTGGACTGTGAATTGCGCAGAAATCTCATTTGACATGCAAGGATATTTTCATACTTTTAAGATTTAAAAATGTGGTTCCAAGATAATAGTAATGTCAGATTTGAAAGGTTGCAGGGTACTTGTTTGGATAAGCCCCCTAATTTAGTGACTAATTACGGAAATGCCATCTGTATAATTATTCACCGGATAGGATCTTATGTGTTTAGATTAAATTACAGCAGGAGGTGTTGTGCCAAATGCTACGTCGTTTTATACCTTTTGTTCTTTACACTATTTGACTCTCTTCGTGTTCCCAAGACATTAGCTATACTTCCAATTTGAGTTTATAAGAGTTACTTGTTGGACACTAATTATCATCATATATTCAAGAATCTATAATTGAATATAAATAAAGCAAGATTTTCAAACAACATGTATTTCACGTAAACCATAAACATAATAGGATCGAGACATACCTTGGCTGATGTGGATCCAAGTATTACAAGATCCATTTCCCAAGAAAAACTCAAATTGTTGGTGATTGATCTAATATTTTTGTGAAGTAGATTTTCTATTAATCATTAGAAGGCAATCCAACAAGAATTAAGGAAACTAAGATGAACAAGAAGGAAATAACATTGGATAGGGTGGAAATTGTGATACATAGTCATTGATGAAGCAAGCTAAGGCACTTACAACATAACTAACATGCATCCATGGCTAGATCTTCAAGGGAACCACAAACCTCAAAGCATACCTCTACTTGATCCATGCTTGAACTAGCAATTGATGGAAATCCCATGCTTGAACTAGCAATTGATGGATTCAAGCAACCTAAATCTAGGAATTGGATAGAAACCCTCTCCAAGAGGAAACAAAGCTCTCAAGCATCTAATTTCACCAAAGTCTAAGGAAAAGAAATTACATCAAGAGGTATTTATACTATGGGTCCAAAAATAGAAAGTTGGCCCACAAAATCTAAAAATCGGCATAATCGCCCGGTCGGGCATTTTTCACATGCCAAAATGCCCGGCCCGGGCGTTTTCCCTGTCCCCGGGCGATTTTCACAAGCAAAACGCCCGGTCGGGCGTTTTTCCCGAAGCTCCCGGCCTTCTCTGCGCGACTTCCGTAAAACCGCCATAACTCCCTCATTCGGACTCCGATTGGGATGTGCAAGATACCCACGCGAAGCTGTTTCCAAGACGAAGACAATGGTGGTAGTTTCATAGCTTTCGGATGTCATCTCAATAGGAAGATTTCCAGTTGAATCCAACTGTAGTTGAAATCCTTGACGCACGGCTTCCATGATCGTATCATCCTCCCCTTCTTGGAAAGGATTTGTCCTCAAATCCGAGCCGTCTCTATTCATTGCCTCATCGGGAATCCCTCTAGCTTTGTTGGACCATTGGCTTGTCTTCTCTTTCATCCTTGGGCCCCAATCAACCCATGGCTCATGCCGAAATGAAGACCCTTGACGTCGAGCACCCGTGGTCATATCATCCTCCCCTTCTTGGAAAGGATTTGCCCTCAAATCCGGGTTCCGTACACCTATAAAATAGCACGAGATCAAATCAAATATCCAAGTAGGCTGATAGAGATTAAGACCACTAACGACTCTAATAGAAGTCACCATACCACGACGGTGGACACACTCTAACAAGCTCAAAACTAATACATAAGCTATGTTGAAACAAATACCTAGGCAATCTTTTACATTGAAGTCCCCAACAAAACCATGTGATGCATAGTCTTTGACAAAATGACAATAAAAGATACCAACCCCACTAAACGGCTTGATTGTCATGCAATGAAAACAAGTATTATGCCAGACACAAGCTTCACACAATTTGACTCTTTTTGCCTCAAACATTTCCACATTATCTATACCCATGTCCTTCAACATCTTCACAAAAGATTTGACATTCTCATCAAGACAAGGCATATACAAGAAAGGGTCCTCATATGGTGCAAAATGGAAAGTTATCAAGAGAGGCCTAAGCACAAAAATCTTATTCTCACGTTCATGCAACGAACAATCATTTTCAATCATTAACACACCATTCTTGCTCAAATAAGAAGTTCTCTTCCACAAATTGACAAACTCTTGGTCAGAATATAGAGGAGGTTTATGATAATTCACATTAAGTTTGCAAGAAAGTGTCTCAACCAACAAACCAAGTTTATTACAAGGGATCTCACTCAATTGTCCCAACAATTTCAAGAAATGATCAAAAATATATGAGCAATGCATCCATATACCTTCATGCACAACATGTAGAGTAAGAACAACATCATGCATGGGGAACTTATGAGAAGCAACATCAAGTATCAAGAGAAATGTTTCCAAATTACCCCCACGCAAATGCTCCAACAATTTTAAAATAATACCACAAACATGAGAACGATGCAATTTTATGTCATTAATCACAACACCATCCACAAGAGACATATGAGTGGAAAAATCCTTCACAAAACGGCCATAGAACACTCCAATCCCATTGAAGGGTTTAACCACTTTGCAATGAAGACATAGCAAACACCAAGTTCTAAAGTCATTATCCATGTTACTCTTCTTGGTCTTACTATCCTCACCCACATACACATGAAGCTCAAAATTACCAACAAATGAAAGCTTAGGCATCTTAGCATGCAAGGAAGTCACTCCAACATTCAAGGTAGAAGCCACAAGAGAAATGTCATGTCTCTCAATGCTTGATTTTACCAAGAAAGGATCAATATATGGTGCAAAGGTAGATTTAGCATTCAAAGTTTCAAGCTCATGAGACCACTTTTTACACAAGACATCAATAACAAATTTATCAACACAAAGGGGCTTCTTTAATATAATCTCATTCAATGAAACATCACAAGGAGATAAGGATAGTGCACTTGAACCTTGGGCAAGGAGTTCATCCACTTGCCCTCGTTCCTCTTGTTCCTTCTCCGGGTGAGTAGTTTCCAAGCCATGTACAACATGATGCCTCACTTCCATGCCTTCAATTAAATTTCCTACAAATTCATGAACACAAAAAGACATAGAAGAAGTGTTAGTGGGTAAGGGTTTAGTTTCCTCACCAAGGGCAAGAGGCAAAGGATCATTTGGTGTCCACCCAAGGTTGACCTTAGAATCTAACAAGCACCCTTTACTCACTTGTGCTTGTGGTTTTTCTCTCATTTGATATTTTTCTTTTCTCTCACCCCCACCACTCTCTCTTGACTTTTGCACCTCACACTCTTGTCTTTTATCACGCTCTCTTGGCTTTTTAGACTCACATTCACTCTCAAGCCTTTTCTCTCTCTCTCGTTCTTTTTCTCTACTAATTTGGATTAAGCTCATCGAAGAGGAGACATTTCCATATACATCAAGAGACTTATGTGATAAATGGAAAGAAGAGGATGTAGCCAAATTACTTGATGAGTTACCTCTTTGGTTTGTGTCAACACCACCATATGGGTAGGTAGGCCTCAATCGAGCTCTATATGAGACTTCTTCTTCAATTGGCCTCTCAAACCCCTTATGGCTAACTTGATCTCTCACCCTCCTAGAATACCACTCTCCATGAGACTTGGGAGCTCTTTTCCCACTATATCCTCTATCAAGCCCATCTCCATGGTACCTTGATTCATAGTCACCTTTAAAACGGCCATGGGCACCATTTCTTCTCCCAAACCGATCATTCTCCATGTGATTGACTCTATTTCTATCATTCCCCCTTTGCCATCCCTCATACACCACTTCTTCCATCATCTCCTCCGGGGCAACATTAGGTAGATGGTTGCCCCTAGGAGTAGGAGTCCTAGATGTGCGGCCTCCCTTCAAGGTGTTGAACTCTTCAACTAGGGTGTATTGAGCGGCAATCATACGATCCTCGGACTCCTTCATTCGTGCCTCCATCCGGGTGTCTCTTTCTCTAATCTCAAGTTTGAAATCCGCCATCATTTGAGCCATCATGCTCACAAGGTCCCCCTCGGATGTAGGATGGATCATGCTTGTTTCCTCCCCTTCCGCACTTGTCCCCGCCATTTTGTTGGACCGGGTGCGAGGAGGCATAGAGTAAGCACCTACAAATCAAACAAACTCTAGGAACTAGTCCTAGAGGTTAGTAATAAAAGAAAATAGAATTTAAGAAGATGAACTCAACCTTGATGTCCCAAACCCCCCTCAAATCACTCCCCAATAACTCTCGACAAAGGCTTAGAATATTGTGAGAAAGGTGGATTCACTCACACTCACAACTCCAATTCCAAGATTTAAGTGCTTGAGGTGGATCAATCAAGGTATACTCCTTGGTCAACAAAATCAAGAAGACAAAGCCATAAACACATATTAGCAAGATGCAAGTCAAAGAAAAACAAACAAGGGGTGACACTTTTGCTGAAATTTGGCTGATCTTTATGATTTTTTTTGGTATTGATTCCCGCGCCCAATTTGGATGAATTTTGGTGGATAGATTCCCAAGACAAGTCTAGATCAAGGGGAAAATAGCCATATATAGTCAGATTTGATAATTGGATAGGTTTTGTATGGTTTTCCCCAACTATGCCAAAACAGAACAATGATGTTAATCTCCACGGTTAACTAGGCAAACGAAGGAAGTTTTTGATGAAATTTTGCAGGTACGTAGGTCACATAACATAGATCATACACACCAAATTTCAGCTTAATCTAAGCAAAATTGAGCAAAATCCGACAAAGGAAAAATAACCCAAACCCAAAGCAACAATAGATCAAACACCTAGTGGGTACTAGGCTCTGATACCAAATGATGTGGATCCAAGTATTACAAGATCCATTTCCCAAGAAAAACCCAAATTGTTGGTGATTGATCTAATATTTTTGTAAAGTAGATTTCTATTAATCATTAAAAGGCAATCCAACAAGAATTAAGGAAACTAAGATGAACAAGAAGGAAATAACATTGGATAGGGTGGAAATTGTGATGCATAGTCATTGATGAAGCAAGCTAAGGCACTTACAACATAACTAACATGCATCTATGGCTAGATCTTCAAGGGAACCACAAACCTCAAAGCATACCTCTACTTGATCCATGCTTGAACTAGCAATTGATGGAAATCCCATGCTTGAACTAGCAATTGATGGATTCAAGCAACCTAAATCTAGGAATTGGATAGAAACCCTCTCCAAGAGGAAACAAAGCTCTCAAGCATCTAATTTCATCAAAGTCTAAGGAAAAGAAATGACATCAAGAGGTATTTATACCATGGGTCCAAAAATAGAAAGTTGGCCCACAAAATCTAAAAACCGGCATAATCGCCCGGTCGGGCATTTTTTCACATGCCAAAATGCCCGGCCGGGGCGTTTTCCCTGTCCCCGGGCGATTTTACAAGCGAAACGTCCGGTCGGGCGTTTTTCCCGAAGCTCCTGGCCTTCTCTGCGCGACTTCCGTAAAACCGCCATAACTCCCTCATTCGGACTCCGATTGGGATGTGCAAGATACCCACGCGAAGCTGTTTCCAAGACGAAGACAATGGTGGTAGTTTCATAGCTTTCAGATGTCATCTCAATAGGACGATTTCCAGTTGAATCCAACTGTAGTTGAAATCCTTGACGCACGGCTTCCATGATCGTATCATCGGCGATCCATAGCGGAAGCGATTGAGGAATGAGGAGACGAACTTCCTCGGACTTTCTTTGGCGTAGTGGCGCAACTCCAACTCCAAGTATTTGTTTCTCTCTCTTTCCCTCGTTTATGTGTTATCTGTAATGTGTGTGATTTGATGGGATCACCACACTTGTATTTATAGGCAGAGAAAGGACAAATCCTAATTATCAAACCCTAAAAGCTCTTTCCATCAAAGAGGCCCAAAATAATTAGTAAATATGTTTCTTATTGACCAAGAATATAATCATCTTTCTATTAATATTACTAATTGATCACAATCAATTCTAATCAAATCTTAATAATATATACGCACATTTCTTTACTTGATGGCCAAGGGAATGAATATTCATTCCATAAAAAGATTATCTAATCAATCTTTTCCAATCATTGGCAATCAATCGGCACACACACACACACACAGTGGCGGATCCAGGTGGGGGCAGGTGGGGGCGGTCGCCCCTACCATGCGACTAATTTTCTCTTATCCCGGATGTATATTTTCCATATCCGCCCCCTCCGTTGCCTCCGATGTCGCCCCGTTGACCGAAAAAATAACCATTATCGCCCCAAGCTCAATTGAAATAACATCCACAGACTTGCTAAGTTGTATGGCATGCCTCGATCCAAAAAAGATTTCGCTGCTTTTAATATTGATAAGCTTGTTCATCTTGCTACTCTTTACCCATAGGACTTCACATGGACTCAACATACTGAATTGTTTAAACAACTTGAAACTTTTGTTGATATTGTGAGAAGAGATGCACGATTGAATGCTATTGAAGATTTGGCTAGCCTATCTCAAAAGATTGTTGAAACCAAGAAAGATAAAGTTTTTTCGTTGGTTTATCGTCTGATTGAGTTGGTATTGATCTTACCCGTAGCGACTGCATCTGTTGAAAGAGTATTTTCAGCAATGAAATTTGTCAAGACTGACTTGCGGAATAGGATGGGAGATGAGTGGTTGAATGACAGTTTGGTAGTATACAATGAAAGATCCATCTTTGCTAGTGTTTCTAATGAAAGAATCTTGAAACGTTTTCAAGATATGGATACCCGTAGAAATCAGTTGTCTCGGTTAACAGATGCTAGAGCTACTTGAATTGTAATAGACTTTCATTTTGCTAAAAAAACATATTGAAGTATTATATTTAATATTTTATTATTTTATTCCGCCCCCTCCATTTTTTAATCCTGGATCCGCCACTGCACACACATATATGTATATGGGGGGTGTGATCAGGTCTATAACTCATTTTATGTTAAATATCCAAGTCAATCTCATCTCTTCAATTTATTAATCTAATGTACTGTATTTTTCCATGTGGAATTGCTGAAAATTATTTAAAAAAAATCAAAAAGGGCATATATGGGAGATTATATATTGGATTGCAATCCCTTAAATCTCTCATTCTTTAAACCATTATGTGATGTTATTTTAGTTAACTTCTAGATTAGTTACCTTAATTAATTTATTCTCATCATTTTATATATTTCAAATACAGATTGCAAAACATTGGCATTCTTTCATTTAACATTTCTGATCGCATTAATGAATTCTACATATTGATATTTTATACTGGTATCTTGTTATTCCATTATTGTCCAACCAAGTATATAATTCCACATGACTAAGCTGTAACGACTTATATTATTGATAACGTAGGTTCACATTATTTAAGATAACAAACTGTAACATAATTTGTTAAATAATGTAATATATTCCACAAATAATGTCAACATAGAAAATAATATACAGTACTACATTACATTTGCAATACTAAATGGAGTACAAAATCATGATACACTGTTCATGTTCTCCTAAAATAAAGTACATCATCCCTTTTTCGATGACCTCCGTCCCCTACATCCTCTACATCCATCTCCTTAAAGTAATCATCAAAGTCATCTTTATAATCTACTCTTGTCCTCTTCGTCCCTGTTCAAAAGTTCATAATAAAAGTGAGATTACAATCGAATACTGAACAATATATGTCATATATGTGTTAAAATAATGACATGCTGAAAATGAATAATGTATCTACATACCAACATGAAGACTTATGTCGTTTACATTATTGTCGTGGAGAGCATACATTACTACATAATGAATATGTTTTAATGTATCAAACTGGGGTAAATAATGTAAACAACAATTCACAATAATATAGTACAAACATGGCCACTAATGTATGCTGACTAAGAAATAATGTATACAACAACCTTGAATAATGTAACGACAACTAGTACTCCCTCCGTCCCAAGGAAGATGACCCCTTTCTTGGGTGGCACGGGATTTTATGCAAATTTATTTTGTGTATTGAGATGAGAGAGTAAAGTAAGAGCGAGGGAATAAAGTAGAGATAAAGGAGTTTCCATTTTAAGTAATGAGTCGTCTTAGTTGGGACAAACTAAAAAGGAAAGTGGGTCATCTTCAATGGGACGGAGGGAGTACAAAAAATGAACATCAATAATGTACATAACCTTGCACATTTGTTTACATTATTGCTTTTATTATCATACATTACTGTCTAAGCACTGATTTAATGTATTGATTGAGCTTAATAATGTAATGTATGTTAGAGTTTGTATACTAGAAATCACCTTTCGAGTGATTGAATATTGTTAAAACTCTTATTTTATTTTCCAAAGGAATAAACAGATTATTTTTGTCATAATGTTGTTATGTTTTACATTTAATGGATGTTTATTACATGTTTAAATGTATAAGTAACTTAAAAAAGTCTAAGTCTTTGTTTTAGTAGACCGGTTGTGGGCGTCGTTCACTTTAAGGTAACACGGTCAGTTCTAAACAAAGAAAAAGAAGAATTTCACAACCTAGATAGGCTTAGACTACCTATCGTGAAAGGTTGCAATGTCAATCCGATTATTTCTAAGCCTTACTGAAATAAGATGACGTTGGTGTGGTATAGCACTGAATGGATCTAACAGCGAGACAATCTTTATGCTATATACTGAAAGACGAGGTCTTGCAAATTATCATTTCTTAATCAATGTACGTTAGCATTGAGCATACGGTATTGATTATGCACTACTTTTACTTACCAAATGGTGCGGGTTTTTCGCAACCCAATAAGCCTGGTATATTGGGTAGTGGTGATTAATATCTAGTGGTGCTAGGATTGCTATTATGTTGAATCATGCGCGAGGTGAGTCTCGTTTGATAACATCCTCAAGAGAACCTTGAAATAAAGTTTTATTATTCGGAACCTAGCTAATTGGAGTTTAATTACTCTATGAATAATAAATAAGATTTTCTTGCTGAGTCCTCTCTTGGAATAAATAAGATATTAAGTAATTAAGTCCATAGCAGACAATAATTAATTAATGGATGTTTCTATCTTAAGCGCGGGAAATAAATATCAAGTAATGGAAACCCGAAGTACTTATAATTTCGGATTTGGATGGGGAGTGCAATATTACTTCTGTAGTGGCTGCTCGTAATATTCCAACTATAAGCTTATATTAAATTGGGTTTAATTTAATTAGTAAAAGCTAATTGGAGGAGCCCATATCCAAAGCCTTCCATAAATCCCTGTCTGGGCCCAATATGTGACTTATTATAAATAGGAGAATAAAGGAGACAGAAAATACACTTATTTTTATATAAAATTTTTCGTCCCCCTCTCTACTTAGAAGAGGGACGATTTTCTCTCCTCCGAGGGAAAGGATTTCCGTCTTCTCTATTTAAGTACTAGTACACTGGTGAGATCAGCCCACCACGATATCAGTTTACAGTCCGGGAACCAGACAGAAGATCCGTGGTTTTGTACTAAAGATCTTCACGTGGAGAAGGCACTAGCTATCTTCGATTCTTTGGAGAATCATCAAGGTATAATGGCTAAACCGTAGAAAAACATGTTTTAGGTTTCAATTAATTTAAAGCATGTTTTATTTGAGTTATGAGCATGATACATGTGATAATTACGTGAATAGAATTTGTCTAAATAATCTGCTAAATAGATCAGAATTATTATGTAATTGATTTATGTGAGCGCTTCTACTGCCAGTTCCTTCAACGTATAGCACAAACACTTTGCATTCCAGACCTCGTACGGATGACAACACATATTCTGGATTGCCTATTGTATAATGTATCAGTCTCTTGTGAACAATGAAACAAGGGCATATGAAAAAATATCACCACAAGCCTTAATCTGTTACATTATTCAGAGTTCAAGATCACAATCCTTAACAGATAGACAAAGCTTACCATCTTCGGTGTTCGAATAGGTGTTGAATGGTCGCCCTCTTTTGACCATGTTCTTCCCTCTTTCCATCGATTAGAACTGTGTGAATAAAACATTATGTTGGTATTATAAAATCACAATACTACAATTAATCTCAATAATGTAAAACAAAAATTCAATCTTGGTATTAACTCAGTCGAATCAATGGACTACAAAGCTATATAAAAAAAAAAAACCTCAATCACCGCCGCTGCTTCGATTGTAAAGACTAGGGTCGATTCTACCGCCGTCGTGGCCGTGTAAAGTGGAGAAGGATTCGCCTAGGGTCAGCGATGCTAAATTGAGAGTGAGGGAATGTAGTGATAAAGAAGACTGGGTTGAATGCGTAGAGATTTTTAGGGAACTAGGTTTTGTAGTCGATTGGGCTGCTTTTGGAGTGAGAAATCGAGAGTGAGGGGAATGTGGGAGGTTGGTTGCAATTAATTGGCACAAATTTCGGAACTTCCATTTTGACAACGTGTGATTTAGGTGATGTTCCAAATATACCCCTATAATGTAATTTGGAAATGCTAATAATGTAACACTGAGAAGGATGTATATTATGAATATCAACCATCCATCAAGTTAATCCTAAGGCTAAAAATACATTTGAACTTAACACTTAAGAACACAGTCATACGCAGGGTATTTTTAGGTCATAGTTAGTTTATTTTTAGGTCATGCTAACAAAGCATGACCTAAAATGATCTTAACATGACATAAACCCGAATTTTATAATATGACCTAGAACTGCTTAATTATGACCTTCCGTATTTTTGGTTAATTATTGACCATTAGATCATCTAATCCTAGAGCCAAGATTTGGGCTGCATTTCTTGATTTAAGCATATACTTGTTTTGATCGCTCCCCTATATATATATATGTACAAAGGCAATGGGACCTTCGGGTCATATACAATGAAATCCCGGGCAGATATCAGACTTGATTTGTCACAGAATAATAAACTGAATAGTGTGGCATATGCATATGTGCATGAAATTGTTTCTAATAATTGTTGGTTATTTTGGTTAAAGAATATATTGATATCTGGGATGTGGGATTAAAGGTAAGATTTATATACACTGAGTTGTGGCTCATATAAACCACTAATATTTTTCAGGAATAAGATAGCAGTGAACTTTTTGGGTTGACGTGAGTCATAGGAACTCCACATGTTATCAGGGTCGGCGGCTGGCGCATTTTTGGCAACCTTCTCCTGATAAATGTTGGTTTTTGGATTGATATAATACGTGTGCTCTATTTACTTGACAAATGGATTATTTAGTTTAAATTTTGAATTTATTTTTGGTAAGTGCATAAGTCATAAGAGTTGGGTTGTGACAATCAATTTCCTTGGATTTCTTTTGCATTTTCATCCATTCACTCATTCATTCCATCACACCAAGCAAATGAATAGAATGGAAGTAGGAATCACATTCCATTCCACCATTCCATTCCATCATACCAAGAAGCCCCTTAGGGTTTACTTATGATAAAATGAGGATTTTACATTTATTTCAAGGGATAGTTTTGTCATATAATGGGTGTTTAGTTTGCAAGATTATATCACATAATTAAATTTGTATTATGTTTGGTTTATAAGATTGAATCTCATAACTTAATCTTAGATGGATAGTAGTAATATTTAGTCATAGTCAATCCCTCATATTAAATAATATCAGAACTTAATCCTAAATTATATATTACTACTATTTTATCTAGTAAACCAAATACCACTAATGAACTATCTTGTTTTCAGAGCATCCACAGCGGTGTTCGCGCGGACGGACGCCGTCCGTGCCGACGGCGAGGCACGCTGCTGTCCGCCGTTGGCACGGCGCTGCTCGATGCATCGAGCACGTCCGTGCCGCTGAGCATGCTGACGTGGCGGCATGCGATTGGCCAATGACATAGCCGTTGGCAATTTTTTTTTTAATTCGAATTTAAATTAAAAATATTGTTTTTAGATAAAAAAAAATATTTTCCCACTTCCCAATAAATTATATCTGTGTTCTACCCACTTTTAATTTATTTTTTAATTTTTTTTTCCAAAATTCACATTTTCATCTATAAAAACCCCCACTTCCAAATAAAAAATTTCCCACCACACTACACAATTCTCACCTAAATTCTCTCATCAATTCTCAATCTTTCACTCTTACAAAAAAAAGTCCGGCTGTGGCGATCACCCCTCCGACTCCCGCGGTTGGAACCACAAATGGTTCAACTCACAACCATTCCCTAGACTGGAAATGCAATTCTCGGCCCCTCCTCAAACTCAATGTTCTCAAGTTCCGGGTGGCTACCGGCCTTACCCGGTGGACGACCAAGATGCCCCCGATGGGAGATACGGGTTGGCACCCGAACCCGGCTCAGGAGGGAGCGGCGGCTCTACTCCTACTCCTACTCCTACTCCTCCTACTCGTGGTGTCCGCACCCCGTACACTCCGCCGGAGATGGATCAGTTATTCAAAGCCTATTTGATTATCTCCGAAGATCCGGATGTTGGCACGAACCAAAGCGGGGATAGGTTTTGGTGGCGCGTCACTCGTCAGTACAATGAAAACCGGCCGGATGGAACCATCTATTGCAATGATAGTATGGTGCGCAATTCCATCTTCAGAGCCAACGAAGAAATCCGAAAGTTCCGGGGGTATTACCTCCAGGAAGAGCGGTCGGCGGGGAGCGGCAAGAGCGAGCTCGACATCATCACTGCCGCCTTGACGACCTACCAATCCCTAAATTATAAACTGTTCGGCTCTCGGCAGGAGGTGCGCCATCATCAGAAGTATAAGGGTGGCGTAACATCCTCCTCCAGCTCCTCCAGCAAACGGTCGAGGTCGATATCCTTATCCGACGCCGGCGAGGATGAGGTGGCTAGCTAGCTTGCCACAACTAACTTGGGTAGCCCCAACGCCGGCCCGAGCAGTTCCTAACGTCGGCCGCAAGGAAGGAAGAAGGCGACGGCCAACCGCCGTCACGCCGCGACTCTATCCGCCCCTGCTCCCTTTGTGCCACCTCAACCCCCCACCAACTCTTTGTGGACCCTCTTGGCTCAACTCAATATGGCTGATAGGTCTCGGATGACTCCCGATCAACTTGATTCACATGTTGCAATGATACGGGGCCTCCGAAGAACATTGGGGATAGAGGACTAGTCTTCCACGGGGTATTTTTTAGCCTTTAATTATGTAATTTTTAATTTTTAGGATTTTAATTATGTATTTTTTTATTTTTTAGGATTTTAATTATGTCTTTTCATTTTTTAGGATTTTAATTATGTATTTTTTATTTTTTAGGATTTAATTATGTAATTTTTATATTTTAATATATTTTTATATTGTAGAAATGTTTTTAGTAATTGAAGTATTTAAATTAAATAATGGGATGGTGGGACCCTTGAGCTTGTTCTTGCGGAAGAATATGAATATGGGTGTTGTACTCTTACCTAAGAGCAAGAAGTGAAAAATGAAGAAAAGTGGGTTCGGGCCCACATACACACTCTTCCATTTTAACTGAATAAAGAGCACGGATGTGGATGCTCTTAACTGAAGTCACCGATCACTCTTCCATTTATTCATAGACTATACAATCACATACACACTTGTGAAAATATTTTCAATCTCAAATTTATGAAAATTGTCTACAATAATCTTTTCATGCATTTTCGAATATAGACAACCGATCGCCCCTAAGCCAAATGGGAGAAACAACATTAACAAAATAGATAATAAGTCTACAACAATCAATAAACCAATCAATTTAAATATTTTTGGGCTATGATTTTGTAGATAGCAAATTTGCATATCCAAGAAAATGTATGCAAGTTTTATTTCAAGCCCATGATTATAACTAGTTTGCAAATAACAAGGTTACAAGGGCATAAGAACAATGACCATACACAGTATTTTTGGCAAATTCTTACATGAACAAAAATTCTTGATACCAAATGATGAGAACATTTGCACAATATTTATCATAGATATATTTTCAAGATCTTGTTCTTGCAATCCAACACAAAATATTTCAACAAGAAGATTTAATCACATGAATGAAGAAAAAACAGACACAAACAAGAAGGTGAAGGAAGTGTTACCAAGTGAAAACCTCTTAGAACCTTTAAACATCCTTCAAAGACATAAAAAACAACTTAAATTGGATCCACTAAACTAGCAACCCACAAGCTAGATAAGCATACATTTACATAAATTGTTAGAAATAAAGAATACAACAACCAAGATGAAATTTGATAAATACTCTTCCAAAGGTCGTAGAGTATTATCCGGCCATAAAATTAATTCCGTGTATTTAATAAAATGTGAAACCGAACACATCCTAAGTCTTATAAGGTTTACAATGTTCAAATATATGAGGTAAATGAATCCTCGAAGAGTATTCTTAATAGGGTAGTAAAAAGAAGAGTAAAAGCATAAAAATAGCTAAAATCGTGCTTTTGTACCTTGTACCCAGTCGGGTGGCTCGGTGGCGCTCGAATCACCCGACTGCTACCCAACCGGGGTAGGCCACCCTGACCCCCCGCACCACCCGGTCGGGGGACATGTTGGCTCATGCTACACCCGACCGAGTGGACCTCTGGTCTCTTTTTTCTCGCCACCCAATCGGGTGTCTCGTATCCTCTCCTCTGGACTATCCAATGCCTATTCTCGACTCGATTCGTCATTCTGGAATTCGGGCAGTGTCTTCAAGCTCCAGACCTCCTCGAGTCGTGCCTCTTCTCCCTTATTAATGCTTAGGATGAGAACGCCTAACGAATCTTGCAATTGTCGTGTCATAGCCCACGTTCATGGTCGACATCACCTTGACATGCTTTGTTAATCGAATGTTAACTTTGGAAAATTTTAAAAATTAACATATTATGGATCACAAAAGTTTCTAGAGAATTATCAAATGAATTAGAGTTGTACTCTTTTATTTTTATTTTTATTTTGAGTGAACTATCTCATTATTCTCTGATGTTTAGGTTTGTGATACCACATACTCCTAAGAAAAAAATAGCTCCAGATAACTCTAACGTTTAATATAATCATGAATGTAGTGTTTTTAGCCACTTTTAGGGGGAAAATGCCCAAATAGCTAAAAGGGCATTTTTGGCAATCCCTAAATTTGCTGACAATATGAAAATCTGTCACATTTTTTATAGCAACTTCTTATGTGATTTCCTAATAAAATCTGGTACCCGTACTTCATACGTGATTAAAGTTTTGTCATTATTTGCATAGAAAAAAAACTTCTCATATCCCTAGTTAGTGGTAACAATATAGTATTCCATCTGTCCAATTAAAAATGAAACGTTTTCCTTTTTGGATTGTCCCATTAAAAATAAAATGTTTCCTAAAACAGAAATAACTCTATCTCTACTTTTTCATCTCTCTTACTTTACTCTCTTTTCATTAACTCACAAAACACTATATAAAATCCCGTGCCGATTCTCAAATGTTGCATATTTAATGAGACGGAGGGAGTACTAGTTATATCATGTAGGAAATCATTGAGAAACAACAAAAAATATGGAAAAATTAAGTTATTTACACAGTTTGCAGAATATTTCACATTTAATTAAATGATACAGTAATTATTTTCTTGAAAATACTGATATTTACAATATTATTTCATTATATATCATTGAACTAATTTGTTACTCTAAGCCTAACTTTAAGACTATTTTTGCGATTGATATTTTATTGAAAATTTTAATTTAGCTCAAATTGAAATTTTTAGCATCATATGAACATTCAATCTTTAGATATAAATTTGCTTAGTTTCTTGCCATTCATGATAAAATTGAAACATGAGTAATATTTTGAAAATATTCAAGCATGTGATATTAGCTATTTTGTCCTTGAAGAATTTTTTTCATTAATAATAGTATTTGAAACTAAGAGAATGTAAATTTAAAAATTAATATCACAAAATTAGGATTTAATAAATAAAATTGATCCGTAAATTAAGGTAAAAACAAAAAAAAATTAGGGGAAATAGAAATACGGAAAAATACTAGAAAATGAGTTTTATAAGGAAGAAAGAGTCTCATTTTATTACTTTCATACGTCCTCCGCCCTTAAAGAATATGTACTTTGGATTCGACACGGGTTTTAGTGCAAAATTAGTAAAGGAAAAGAGATATAGAGAAAAAAAAGTAATTAAAGTATTGTTAGCGGAGAATTAGAAAAGAGATTGCGAAATTATAAAGTGCATATTCTTGTGGGACGGACTAAAAAGGAAAGAATTCATATTCTTATAGGACAAATGAAGATTAATTAATGCAAATAATGATTAATTTGTATATTATAAAAATAAATAAAAAATGTAAATAATAACAAAATTTTAATTATATATGAAATATCAAAACTTATTAGAAAATTACATAAGTTGTTGATAGAAATCATATGTCAGCAATCAATACAATACTTTTATGAAAGCCTAAGAGTGTTTAGTCCGAGAAACATTACTTGTAATTATATAAACATTAGGGTCATGCTAATTTTTTTTTTATTAGGGATCTTCGATATCACTAACTTAAAAGGACTAATGAGGTAGTTTGCGGGCCAAATTACACCTCATGTACAAAATGTTCGACCAATATTTCATTTGAGTACAAAATGTTTTAAGTTAACAAATATTATACAAAAAGTTTGATTAGTGTTTTAAATTAGTACATTTCGTCTAAATATCACTAACATCATTATTTTTTCTTATTTTTCATCCTTTCGATTCTAAAATTAGCTACAAATATTAGTTGAAAGTTAAATGTGAATTCATTTCTTGATAAAATGCCTATATGGCAATGCATAAAGTATTACTTAGAGAAATAATATCATATTTTTTAGGGTATAATTTTGGAGAAAAATAAGAAAAAATAATAGTGCTAGTGATTTTAGATGGAATGTACTAATTCGTAATACTAATGAAATTTTTTGTATGATATTTATTAGCTTAAATTAATTTGTACTCAATTGAAACATGAAATACATTCAAGCACGTTGTAATTACTCTGCAGTTTGCTGCTCTTTTCATTTCTGTCTTCCTCTGTTTTTTCATTTTTTTTTAATAATAAAGTATCGTAGAAGCAGAAAACATCACATAAATGATATATAAAGCCCAATAAAGGCCCACTCGAGCTGCCAATTTTCTCTATCGACCATATTTACGGTTCTACTGTATCTCTCTCCCTCCCTCTCTTTCCGACGGATCTAAATTCGCAATTTTATCAGGTGAGCTTCTTGTCTCGGATAGATACACTGAATAATAGCGTGGCGATTCAATTATGTGCATTACCTTTCCGCCCTTTTCAATTTTTAGTGACGTGCTCCATCAGTTTCGATTCTAGGGTTTGAAAAATTCTCATTCATGGCTTCAATTGATGATGGAATTTTGTGGTTTTTCACAAACCATTTTGGCTTCCTTAGCATGATTAGCTGTTTGGGTACATTTAGGGTGCTAACTTTTTTTTCTTGAATGTAGGAATTGAAGTTTTTATTTAATTTCCCGATTTCAATAAATGTTGCGTTTTACCTATAGTTATTCTCTTGGTCTGCAGATCAAAATTTCTGAAGTGGATAATGCCCTCCATTTTTGTTTGATCGGTTCTATTGTATTTTTAATTTATTTGTCAGGAACATTATTGTAACCCTTATTGTTTAGAGTAGGGAGTCAAGTGATGGATGAAAATGAAGTTGGAGGTGGAGGTGATGGCTACAGTGGAGATCCGAACGAGCAGTTCCACCGGAACGAGGCAATCTCTGCTGTTGCTGATGACGATGGTTTTCTGGGCGAGGAGGACGATGACTATGAGGATCTCTACAATGACGTCAATGTTGGTGAGAACTTTCAGCAGTCTCTTCGTAGGAATGAGGATCACCCAGCTCACAGGACTGAGGAAGTTCAAGACAAGAAGCTGAATGTGGACCCGCCTCCACCTCCTCCGCCACAGATGCAGCTGCAGCCACAGCTTCAGCTGCAACCTCAACCGCAGATAGAGGGTGAAGGTATGGGTTTGCCGGATGAGGCAGCTCCATCTAGGATTCCTGGTTTAGTGGCCGGGTTTCAAGATGCGGGAGTTAGAGGGGATACCAGTGCAAGTGACGTGGGACTTGGAAGAGGCGCGGGAGGGATAGTTCCTGGCGGTGGGGGTGGATTCAGAGTTGAGTTGGGGCAGTCATCGAATAATATACCTGATTTGGAAGAGCGGGGAGTAAACAACAATGTCCCTAATAATCAACAAATGGTTCACCATCAACAGCCACATGCGCCTAACATAGGAACTTATGATAATGCTAGGAACTTGGGGAATATGAACGGGACTGGTGGAAATGTGTATGGAACTGATGGTATGGGTGGAGGGCCTGGTATTGGAGGTGATGGGGCAGTTGGCAGTGGGGGTGGAGGGACAGTTCTCTTTGTCGGTGACCTGCATTGGTGGACAACAGATAGTGAACTGGAAGCAGAACTGTGCAAGTATGGACCGGTAAAAGAGGTGAAGTTCTTTGATGAGAGAGCTAGTGGCAAGTCCAAAGGATACTGTCAAGTCGAGTTTTTTGATCCTGGAGCTGCCACTTCCTGCAAAGAAGGAATGAATGGCCATGTTTTCAATGGGCGGCCCTGCGTTGTTGCTTATGCCTCACCATATACTGTTAAAAGAATGGGTGAAGCCCAGGTTAATAGAAATCAACTACAAATGGGTGGGACAGCTGTTAACCAACCAAGGAGAGGCCCTGCAGATTTACCCAGTAAACCTGGTGGAGTTGGTAACAATATACATGCTGGTGGGAATCCTCACAATGGTGGTGATAATAATGGCAGGGGTTTTGGGAGAGGAAACTGGGGTAGAGGTAATGCTCAGGGAGGGATTAATAACAGAGGCCCAGTTGGCCCCATGAGGGGTAGGGCTGGTGGAATGGCTGGTCGTGGCTTAGCTGGTAACGGATTTGGTCAGCTTGGTGGAGCTCCTCCAATGATGCACCCTCAGGCTATGATGGGCCAAGGTTTCGATCCTGCTTTTGCAGGTCATATGGGGAGAATGGGTGGTTATGGTGGATTTCCTGGTGCTCCTGCAGCTCCCTTTCCGGGCATCTTGTCTTCATTTGGGCCTGTCGGGAATGTCGGTTTGCCCGGTGTAGCTCCACATGTTAATCCTGCGTTCTTTGGGAGGGGGATGCCCTTGGGTGGCATGGGGATGGGTCCCACTCCTGGAGTTGATGGGCCTAATATGGGAATGTGGTCAGATCCTAATATGGGAGGATGGGCAGGCGATGAGCATGGAGGGAGAGCAGGGGAATCTAGTTATGGGGAAGAAGCTACATCTGACCATCAGTATGGGGAGGGGAGTCAAGAGAGGGGGCCGTGGACAAATACCGTGAAGGATAAAGATAGAGGGTCAGAAAGGGACTGGTCTGGCTCTTCTGAAAGAAGGTACAGAGATGATCGAGGAGCTGGGTATGAAAGAGATGCGTCTAGAGAGAAGGATGTTCGACAAGATCATGATTGGTCAGAAAGGAGACATCGTGATGACAAAGATGTTGGCAGAGACAGGCAAAAAGAGCGGGAAAAGGATCGTGAGCGTTCCACAGACCATGAGCGTGGTGGCCGTGAACGTGAAAGAGAACGTCATAGAGATGATAGAGACAGATATGGTGATCATCATAGGCACAAAAATCGCGAGGCAGAATATGATGATGACTGGGACAGGGGAAGATCATCAAGATCGCACGGAAAGTCAAGGGTATCTCATGAGGAAGAGCATAGATCACGATCAAGGGATGCTGATTATGGGAAGAGGCGGCGTCTGACCTCCGAGTAACTCTAATGGATTGCAGAGCAACTTGAAGATACTGCTTCTCTTCTTGCTGGATGCTAGTAAGTTCTTCTACTCTATTATTCTTATTGAATTTATTCTATGTGTTACTTTTTTGACTTTGGTATTTGTTTTAATTGCAATCTCTTCTTAGTAGTAAAATTAGCCGTTGACCTTCTTTGTTATGTTGATTTTAGTTGGATCATTACACACCAATAAAGCACCAGATTTTGCTCATGCATGTCTGTCTGTTGATTCCCCTTCTTGAAAACCTAAAACTTATTAGGTTTATTTTATAGTATTTTTTTAGTTTAGGTACCTCTCAGCATTGTTAAACTTTGAGAATGTTAGTGCATTTCCTTAACTTCTTTTTTATTCACTGGATAAGTCTTCTTGAGCTAAAAGTTTCAGATTAGTTGAAAAACTTAACAAGAATTAAATGTGAGTTAGCAATTATCACCCGGCATGATCGAGTAGAAAGGACCACAGAGGAACTTAAGAACCAAACATGAATGTTAATTAATTAACAATCTCGAAATAATAGGAATCAACAAAGGAGATAATTTTCAGTTCCCTACTAGTCCCCGCTATTCTCCAAAATGAATCCTAGATGCCTCTGTGGACAGAAAACAGGAGCCAGGGAAAAATGGCCAAAGCCTGACGGCCCTGACCGCAATCTAGTTCTAATCTAATTTTGATAAAACTAACTCAACTAGATAATTATCTTTTTAATGAAATAACAGAAAATAGATGTATCCTCTTGCTCGCCTTTTTCTCTCATAAATTGGTTATCTAGCAAGGCATTTCTCGATTGATAAATTTTCTTTTGGAATGCTTTGTTTGTTTATTGGGTGTAGGTAGTGCTGAGTGGGGGTTAGAGTTTTCTAAGTTGTGTGTGCTTATTTCAGTGAGGACCACCTTTCTGCTAGCTCAAGAAAAGTATTTTTACATGAATTTTATGTGTTCATTTTGCAAGTTACAATTATTATTGGGCTCACGAAACGACTTTAGGTCTGAGCTTTTTTTATGTAATACTAAAATTGCAAATCAATCAACCTATCAAAAAAGTTATATATGCTCCAAAAGTAGCTATAGAACGTAACCCTATCTTCACTTGTCATGCCTATCCTCCAAAGTAAACAGTTTATTAATGTATAGATTATATGGACCTCCAAATATTATTCTCACAAATAGTTAAAGTGAGAACTGGATTTAGGACTCTGATCCATGAAATGGACGGAGTCCTATCAACTGTTCCCTGCTCTGCAAAATTTGTTCTCGACTTTTATTTTATACCTTACATAGTTACATAAATGGTGCGTAGATGGCTCTATGATGTAGATGGTGATAACAAATTGGGGATTATTAATTAAAAAATATTTTCGGATTCTTGAAGAACTGCCGTCTCCTTTTTGTGTCAGGCGAAGGCTAATATAGAAGTACATCTCAGATTGTTGGCTAATTTAGAAGTACCTCTCAGATTGTTCTTAATATATACCCATGTTATGGAAAGGTGAAGTAGTATGTTAAAAAATATTTGCAAACACAGGAATATATTTTAGCATTAAATTTGATGAGGAAAATATACAGTTAGATAGCAGTTTCCTGGCTAAACAAAAGTAGAAAATTGTAACGATGTATTATCCGTTGCCTCTTACTCTTGCTTTGCATAGTAGTTTCTTGTAGGATTTTTTTGTGAGATCTAGCACACCTAGCACAATTAAGGAGTACTGTATGCCATTTTTTACTTACACCCATCTTGTTGGACATCTTTATTTTTATTTAAATATGTCTATTCAATCAAATATTCTGATTATGTCATTGATATTGCTATTGGGGTGCTGATTTAAGGTCAATTAGCACTGCAACACCCCGAGTAAATATCTGGTTGATACTGACAGTATATAACTCGTCTAACATATTTGCTCCGACAGTAGTTGGGAGCCGTGATATTCTGTTGGAAGTTGTTCGGCCGAAGTCTGGAGTCCAGCAAAAGCAGATAGGTGTATGCATAAAGAATCTACTTAGGAGAGGATGAGATGGCATGGGGATGCCTCTTCGTGTTCTCTAGGCAGAACCTTCTATTTTGTTGTCAGACATTTTCATTTATGTTTAAATTCGACTGTGTCTTTAACAAATTCATGTTGTGGATGATGGGTTAAAATGCTGAAGTCTAGCCTGAGACGGTGAATATTTGAAAATGAATTGTTGTATGAATATGATGTAATAGATTAAAAGACTTAGGATGTTCCCTCTTTGCCCCATATTTTTGTTTTGAATTTTGTTCATGTAATTGTTTCTGCCCTGTTTTTAGTTGGGTGTAACTTGTTAAATTGATTTGGGCAAATATCATGTAGCAGTAGAGCATAGTAACTATAGACAGCTAACAAATGTAAATGTGTTTGTTTGTAGAAATCGATTTGTACATATGAAGAAGAGGAAAATGATGTGTGTATTCATTGTTTTATGATTTGATGTGTTTAACTTTATGTATCCCCCTCGTATTTACCCTTTACTTTTACTTTTATAATCTTGTATTTATTTGATTAACCCCCAACTCGAATAGGACTGACATGGTGAATTGGAAAATTCAAATTCGTTGTAAAAAAATTTGAACTTTAAAACATGCTTTGATATTTCTTAAAACATGTGATGTTTTAGCACCATGTTACGAGACCAATTTAACTGATTAAATGGTCTCTTTTTTCAGATCAAATGTTTATAGAACATGGATATATGTCTCTTCTACCTTGTTAACAAATTTCAGATTTAACCGAGTTAAAATCGTTTCATCGTGTAATTTCTCTAAAGAGATTGTATATGTTCTGGTAGGTTCAATCAAAATGGTGATAAATCATAAATCTCTAAAAGTTTCATGCTCAAATTCATTCTATATAAACTAGACATCCATAACTTTTATCTTCCACTAGTTTCGCTGATTTTCGACTTTATAGTCAATCATAATTATTTGTCAAAGTTAGAGATTTTTTCTATAAAATTATCACATGTGGAAAGGTGAAGTATTTAAGTGTTACATTTATTTTGGTATAAGTAATAAACAACATTTAGTAACCGGGTTTAGCAGGGTAATAATTCTGTACTAGCCAATAGCAAGTACTATATGTTGAGAACGTAAAAAAAAAATATTACTCCTTCCGTTCCATAGTAATAGAGTCATTTTCCCATTATGGTACCTTCCATAGTAACATAGTCATTTCCCTTTTTAGTAAAAGCCGACACAAATTTTCCACACCTACTTTACTCTCTTTTACTTTATTCTCTCTTCATTTCTCTACCTTATTCATTTTCCACTTTATTCTCCATTTACTTAACTCACCTATCACAATTTTTCTTAATCTCCGTGTCCAAAAGAAATGTCTCCATTACTATAAAACAAATGGAGTATAAATTATACAGAATAATAATTACTCCCCCCGTCCTATCAAGATGGCCACATTCTTGAGTGGCACGGAATTTTAGGAAGAGTTGTTAGTGGAATAAAGTAGAGAGAAAAAAGGTAGTTGAATATTTTAATGAGGAGAGAGGAGAGAGAGGGTTATTTCCAAAATTGGAAAGTGGACATCTTGATTGGGACAAACAAAAAAGGAAATGTGGTCATCTTGATTGGGACAAACAAAAAAGGAAATGTGGTCATCTTGAATGGGACGGAGGGAGTAATTTATAAATAATGACGCCCAAGGCGACATGATAACATTAATCGAGAAGTGTTTGGACATATATTCGCTCTCTTACTTTACTATTTCTCCACTTTAACTATTTATATCATTTTTATAAAACAAGTGCTCAAAAGTGATAGAGACTGCTAAAGCGGGACGGAGGGGTATATGTTAAGGATCAAAATATACTTATTTAATATTTACATATTTAACTAATAAAGTAGTGATTTAATTCAAAATCCATGAATATCCGTTTTTCCGGCAGCGTGGTGAAAACCTTTGATCAGATTATGGAAACTATGAGGTGCTAGATTTTTGAGTTAGATATTAGGAGGGGAACTTTTTATTTCAATTCCAGATTTTGAGAACATTTGCAAACTGTGATTGTGATTAGTCATTACTCTTTGGTGATGTTTTTGAGTTTCTTTATACTACTATTAATTTCTCTTTTAGTTATTGTATTCCTGAATGTAAATGACTAAATTCGATGGAAGAAGATAATGATGTATGTATTGATGGATGGAATTACAGTCAAGAAGAATGAACTGAACTACTGCAATTCACCTGATTTCGTTGAGTTGTTCTTGTTATATTTGTGCTTTATCATCTTCTGTTACATTGGTTGTCTTGATTTTTGAAAATAGCAATTATATATTCTGACTGACTGTTATTTTCTTCTTTGTTGTTTCTGTTTTTATCAAAAGAAGCTAAAATGGATATTGAGGAGCTTAAGAAGATGGAAGATGAAGAAACATCAAAATGATCAAGTGATGTATATTTCAGGCATAGTGCATTGGTTTATAAGACTCCAACTCCCTAGTTAATTGGTGGAAACATATTTCGATAGCACATCTTCTCTGCGTTCTATGTCGTTCGAAGATGTCATCGCCTCTTTGTCTATTATTCCTGTTTTCTTCAAACTTAAATGAGGCCTATGCTTGGAAGAAATTTTGTCTGAACTGTGACCAAAAGGAATTCAAAACACGTACAGGGAGGAGCGCTTCATCAGCCATGTCTGCCATTCTTGAAGTATTAGGTGTCGAGAAAAGGGAATTATGTATACACCCGCGAGAAAAGGCCCAACCCAAATGTCAACTAGTTACTGATGGTGCAGTTCCTGCTGAGTTCTTTGTAAAACATTAGTGTACTGAGCTTTGTTTTTTGGTTGCTCCCCACTTTCTTATACAAAACATTGGAGAATGTACATTTGATTGGTGTTGGAAAATGTAGTTCTAAGTAATTCATGTTCTGTACCTAATTATGGTATGAAGCCTTTTGTCCTGTGACACAACTGTGACAATGATAATCAATTCATTTCTGATTGGATAATTACACCAAATAATCTATTTCCTTCTTGTGTTCAAATATTTCAACTTCTCAGGTGCAAAATCTAAGTTCTACCGAATTACTCGAGCTTTTAGCTTGTCGGGGCGAGCTGGAACAGCTTCTCTGCTTGGTCAGGGAAGAATGTAATGAACAGAAACGCACCTAGCCAACGACCAACCAACCGTTCAAAAAAAACAAACAAATGCAGCATAAAACACGAGATATTACATGAGAATTTAACGTTACTCACAGATGAGAACAGTCCCCAGCACTGCTGAGATTTTGCCTTGAACTTGAATCAGACCAGCCTTCCCCGCATCTTGCAGCTCCGTTGAACCAATGGCATCGAATGTACCTGCAGCCACGGTATCTATTACCCCTTTGCCTTTACATATATTTACTCACACACCATAAAAACAGGAGAGGATTGATCACCAGGTTTTACAGATTGTAGCCCGGATGATATGCACGCTATATTCTGATAACCGGCTTCCTCCAATTTGTAGGCAGCAGCAGCAGACCTTCAATTTTCGTCCCAGTCGAAGATCTACATTAATGATATTACAACATTACAAGGATCTAAATTCTCAGTAAATGATACCTGAGCCCCTCTTGACAAACAAGCAGCAGCTTGCTACTCTCAGATGAAAACTGGTTCTTGACAGATTCAACGAATTCCGGATTAGGCTTGGTGAAAGGCAACCCGAAAAACAAGCCCGAGAAATTGTTGTGCACGGTTCTCTTTATTATCGTTCCTGCGATTTTATTCATACACACAAAAACTAGTTATCAACTGCAAAACAAACAGCATTAACATGAGTGAGTTAGTTATAATAAGAGTAAAAAGGTCAATTTTGGTCCTAAACATATGACAAAAATACGAATTTGATCCAAAACATTCACTTTTTGAAAAATAGATCCATAACAAATGAAAATGTCGACGAAGTAGTCCTTTTTTTGACAGTTCCGTAAAAAAACTAACGGTCAACGCTAATTGCACAGTGGCATGACTGTTAGTTTTTTGCGGAACCATAAAAAAGGACCTCTCTGACAAGATGTTTTGGACCAAATTCGTATTTTGGTTATATGTTTTGTGCCAAAATTGACCTTTACTCGTTATAATAATATAACATGCCTAAATCGTTGTCGTTGTTCAGAATGAACAATGGGACGTGATAGCAGTTCTTTATATGTGCTCTCTCAAACTGAGTTTTGTCGCGAACGTCTATAACTGCGTAGCCCTCGACCGCTATCAGCTTCTTCGCCTCATCAGAGTCGACGAAGCTCACTTCGGCCTTAGTCACCAATCTTTTAATATGCAGTTGTGGCCTCTTTGTCGCTCCGGTGATCAACCAAGATGGACTCAAGTTGCTGAAACCACATTCCTAGTTTGTTAATTAATTAACCATATGAGTAAGTAGCAAAGTTCATTTCTTGATCACTCACAACTTGTATTAGTGTTACTGTGAAAATCTACTTATAGAGTTAATTAGCAAAGTAGACATATCTTCAAGATCTGAAAATTATACATCAAAAACTTGGACTAAAATATGATATTAAGCATTGCAGAGATAGAATTGTACAGAATGATTTGGTTGATTAAAGAATTGAAATGGAAATAGTGTATTACCTCTGAGAGGAGAAGGCTAAGTGGTGACAAAATGTTATCCCTGCCATGTCTCCACACTCTCTCTCTTCCTCTGCAGATTATTGGTTTGCTTTTTCTATAGTTTTTCTTCTCAAAGGTAAGGGGCCAACGAAATTTACGACTGTGAATGGGTTTCTGCCACGTGGCACAAGGATTTTAATGAGATTGGATATTTTTTTTAATGTTAAAATTGAGTATTTTGGGGATTCTCTGCTTTTCCTATTTTCTGTTTTGTGGATAATTTAAGAAATATTGAATTAAACACAAGAACCCATTTTCTTGAGCAACCGAATTTAGATGGAGCAAAAATTGCTACTCCTGAGACTTCCTTCACTATAGATTTATGATTGACGAGTGAAAATTTTATGGCCGCGTGTCCTTAACATTAGTTTTCTTTTGATGTTTTGGTTCATCCTACTCCCTCCGTATCAACTAAATTGAGTTGTATTCATTTTTAAAATATCCCAACTAAATTGAGTTATTTCTTCTTTTAATAAAAAAAAAACAAAACATTCGCCACTATTACTTTATTCCACTATCTACTTTACTCTGTTTTTATCTTTCTTACTTTATTCTTCTCTCCTACTTTTCAACATAATTTTTTAATCTCTATGCCCAAAAGTTATGTCTCAACTTTAATTGAAACAGAGAGAGCACTAAATTTTATTTTTAATTTTCAAAAATATTTTTCTTTTATGCCATGAGTCTCGTCATTTTATTCTTTTTATCTCTTATTTATTCTATTAATTTTATATTAAAATACGTCACTACAAAAAAAAGGTGTTTTGCAAGTATCAAAGTCCTCGAAAATAACCAAATGTGTTTGCAGAGGAGGTGTTTTTCAGGCACTTTGCGAGCACACTTGGTGCTCACCATTCACCTCGTTGCAAATAATTGTGAGCAAAAGACGATAGGGGATTTTACCTATCGGAAGAATTATTTGAGTAAATTTGTAGAGAGAAAGAGAATAACCCTAGTTGAAGTGTTAGGAGGCGTTTCATGCCGGGAGAGAATGTGATTAATATTTTAATTCTTCATGAATGTGATTAATATTTTAATTCTTCATTCTATCTAATAATAATAAAAGACTCCACATACATTTATAATATGTGGTACAAACTCCGGTAAACTAGAAAAGTTAATCAAATCCTAACCACAAGGGAAAATAAATCAAATCATAACAACTAAATAATACTCTCTCCATCCTACAATAAAAGTCAAATTTTGTCATTTCGGACCGTCTCACAATCAGAGTCACATTTCATTTTTTTTATCATAAATGGTAAGTAGGTTTCACATTCCAATAACTCACTTCAATCACATTTTATTATCAAATCAATATAAAAAAATGGATCTCATATTCCACTAACTTTTCCAGCCCACTATTTTTAACATTTTTTTGCCTATACCAAATATAACTTTTATTGTGGGACGGAGAGAATAAAAAATAAAATAAGCTAAATAAATATACAAATATTATCAGCTCTTTTTTGAAATAAAATAAAAATTTAGATTCCTGTCACACACATGTGCTCACAAAATCAAATAGTAGTACTAGGGACTTCGAGCTCCTTTTTGCTCGCAAAATTTGATCAATGTGGTCACATAATTTAACCACCTTCGAGCATTATGCTGTGGTAGCAAATAGTTCAATTTTCTGCCCTATTTTTGCGAGCACTTCTAATTCTCTAATATTTTAAATATTTCTTTTCAAATTAATATTAGGATTTATATTTTAATAATTTATAAAATAATTCAAAAGAATAATAAAATTCAAATTTACATAGAAAAAAAATACTCCTTCCATCCCCCGACACCAATTACCTTTTTCATCCATCCCCCATTAATTGACACCAATTTCCTTTTTCGTCCATCCTCAATTAATTGGCACACTAATACTCCTTCCGTCCCCCGTTAATTGACACCAATTACCTTTTTCGTCCGTCCCCATTAATTGACACCAATTTTCTTTTTCGTCCATCCTCAATTAATTGGCACACTTACTTTTTACTACTTTTTGTTAATGAACATTCCACTAATTCATTTGACTTACATTTTATTATAAAATTAAAATATAAAAGTAGTATCCACACTTCACTAACTTTTTACACTCATTTTCCACTATATTTTTAAAAACTCATGCCGAGTATGATAAGCATATAAGATAGGAAGCCCTAACTTAACCTTAAAACATGGTCAAAGGTAAAGGGTTGACTCCCTATTATACGCTATTCCACACTTTCATGTGAAATCGATGTGGGGTCGTATCAATCCATCCCTCTTTTAAACCAGACGTCCACGGACGGCACACGTCGGGTGGCAAACTCAAAGCCACGGGCCCACCGTCTCCTTTGTTGCCCTTTTCCTTCAGGCCCACATTTTTCGGTGGCACCCCTTTGGTCACACCTGTGGGTAGCCCCTTCCTGTAGGACTTCCGGATCCATGTTCACTGCACCAAATTGATAGGCATATAAGATAGGAAGCCGTAACTTAACCCAAAACCATGGTCAGGTAAATGGTTGACTCTCTATTATATGTTATTCCACACTTTCGTGTGAAACTGATGTGGGATCGTATCAGAGTCAAATGGTGCAAATTAATAGAGACAGAGGAAGTATTGTTTTAAACTTTAATTTAGTCATAACTACCGAAAGAAGCATTTAATAGGCGAGCCACAACCCATAACCGTGCCCTTCCACAAACGGTTCATGGCGAACCAAACGTTATAAAAGGAAACGGATGAGCCACTAACTGCTCCTTAATGTCAAACCAAACACACGTAAATCTATTAACTTCTTCTCGAATCCTGAACTTGTTGACTAAGGACCTTCACCAGCTCCCGCAATTCTTCGATTTCCGACTGCAATGGCGGTACTCGTTGTCTGTCCAGCTCCAGGAACCTGTTTCCTTTTTTATCACTCTCCCAAAAAGGTCGAGAAAGATTGCATCATAATCAATTCTACCACAATATTAGCATATAACTCTTCCGTCCTTGCTAAAAAATCTTCTTCTTCAAACAAACATACATACGTACAATAGAAAGCACTTAACAATAGATAATAAAGCTAATAGATTTTAAAATGTCAATAAAATCATTGAAACAACCATAGCTTAATAATACAGTAAACCAAAAGTTAGGCAAATACATAAAAACATACTACATAGAGACATAGAAGCATGCTAATTTGAATTACCTCATAAACTCTCACTTTGGATACGAAAACGTGAAAGGAAATTACCTCAATTTCTTTCGTGTGTTGCAAACACATCTCATGTGAATCCTTTAGTGTGTGAGTCTTGAAAAAGAGATCCCGAGGGAATTTCCCATATTCTCTTTAGCCTGCAAACGATTTTAATAAAATTTAACAATAATTAAAAATGTAAACAAGTTAAACTGGAAAATAAAATTCTTATCATTTTTTTTTACCATCACATAAGATGCAACACATCCATTAGCATGTGTGCCAAAAGCCCTGTTTGCAATTTTTCGAGCATCTTTTGGAAGTCTTTATTATGCTTGGCCGTATTCCACGCGTTACAATAATCATTCCATAAGGCCTCAGTGAAGTAGGCTGATTTCTTGTTTTTCTTTTTCATTTTGCTGATATAATCACCATATCTATTTCTGCAATTTTTTTAATCTAAGAAGGTTTTGATCATAATTCTTAATGTTAGTTGTCCTGGGGCATGTTAGGGTGCCATTACCTCTTAAAATAACACCATACCACAATTCCTAACCAATTATTTGTACACGTGGACGAATAATAAGCTGCCACGTGGCAAAAAAAAAAAAGAAGTTAAAAAAGACGGCCAACAATATGTTGTACACTATACAACAATTTTTCTTGGACATCAATATCCATCACGCTAAACAACAATCTAGATTGTTGTCTAGCGTATTGAATATTGCTGTGTAGCATTTATAATATTGATATATAAGTGGTGTCTGATAAACTCGTAGTTTAACAAGTGTTTAGGATGTTTAAGAGCACATATTTCAGTGTTTTGTAACACATCACTTGAGTTTTCATCTATGATCCCCTACTTTAGTGTTTTGATGAGTTTGTCGAGTTTTTGTAGTCACAACAGGTGGAAACGGACGAAAATGGTATCGAAACAGCAGGCCGGGTGTTTCTACTCAGAAGACCGGGCGTTTGCGCCTCCAGACCGGACATTCCCACTGTCCCCGGACGTTTTCCATTCGGGTCGGGCGTTTTGCGCTAACTCACGACATAAGAACAACGCCCGGTCGGCCGTTTTGTTACTTAAAATCGTCCGGCCGTGCGATTTACTCGTATGCTGATTTTCTTCTATTTTTCACCCCGAGTATAAATAGGACCTAGGGTTCGACTCCAGCACACTTTCCACACGCCCTAGAAGCAGTTTCCACATTTGAGAGCAGATTGAAGCGACAAAGAGCCCGATTCATCAACAAGTTTGAAGACGAAGATGATTTGCGCATTCAATTCACCTTTGAGAGTATCTCTATTAGTTTTCCTATGTTCAATTCACTTTCTATGGATTTCTCTTGTGAATTTGCATTGAATATGAGTAGCTAAATCTTTTGTAGAGTTTTAGTGAAGACTACAATGAACACTTTTGATTAATTCAAGGACTTTTGAATACCTTTGCTCTTGTGATTCCTTTGTATCGTTCTTGTGCTTTTTCAATTCAATTGCTTAGCTATCAATTGGGTTTGTTGACCTAGTTGTGAGTAATCGAGAGATACCTAATTAGGATTGATAAGAAAATGAACAACACCTAGATAATTTGCATTCGAGAGAAGGATTTCTAGAGTGAGGGCTTGAGCCTTTTGTTTTAAGGAGTTAATCGTGACGTATTAGAAGGAGACTTCAATATTAATGATTAATCAACTGGTTAAGTGCACTCGAGAGAGGGCTTAGTCTAGACTAGCGGCTTTCTTAGTAATCCTAGAGACTTTAATTGGGTAATCAAAGTTGTTGAATTGTTCGCATCGTGTTCGTTGTAGTTGGATCCAAAGCTCTACCGTGTTCTCTTATTTGAAACTTCTTTTTGTTGCGTGCTTTTAGCTTGTTTATATTTATTTGTTTTTCAAAATCAAAACCAACCTTTCCGGATTCTCTAAATAGTAGTCAAAATCGGTTCGTGGTACTTGAGTTGCACAATTTGTTTCCGTGGATACGATACTCGTACTTGTTTATTGCTACACTAGCCCCGTACACTTGCGGGTAATTCTCGTGTTTAAAATAAATCGAGTCAATGTCACAGTATCACTTTAAGAGGGGTTGTCATTTTAACACAAACCTAGTTGTCCCCTCTATAAATTATAGGCTCGCTAACGCACAATTATGTGCATAAGATCTTAAGTCTTCCTGCTTAACCTTTCAATCAAATCAATTCATATATGTTTCTATCGTCATCAATTATTCAATTTTCTATTTTTTATCAACCTATTTCCATCATTTATATAATATGTCATGAGACTCAATCATGCATAAAATATAGACACTTTACAATTTCAATGATCGATCTTGAAAATAAGAACATGAAAACTGCAATTCTTTCTCGAACTATAGTTTTTTAAACATATAGAATTCATAATAAAATGGATAATTTATCTTGAAATAAAATTCATAATATCTTATGTTCTTTAATTAATATCAGAACGATTCAAATATAAATGAATTCATTTTATAGTTAGAATAGTTTCGAACCAATGATCGAGATCTTAACAACAATTATTTGATCCAACGACAATTAATAGCTAGTTAAATTTCAACAAAACATCTACATATTTTTTCTTAGGTGTTTCTACTAATTTAGTTAGAGTTTCTACAATTTTTGGATCAATGTTTCATACGTTGGCCTTTCATTAAAACATATTTTACCATTTCAAAATTTCTTTTTTCAGTCCGTCAAAATTCATCTCTCGGACTCGAATCAAGTTTATTTTTCAACGAAACATTTATTCTCCATATTGCACGACACTGTACACTAAAAAAATATAACGCGATAGAAAATAAATAAGTCATTTACTATACTCGTGCAGAAATATAAATGTACACAATGTACAAATACATTTTTGGTTGGCAAATAATCATCAATTTTTAAAGGTTGTCATGCCACGGTGGACTTGAACTTGTGATTTTTTGGTCCGAGCATTAAGAGTGTCCACAATAGGGAGCCGCGGCTCCCGTCTGAGGACACGGTTGGGTCGCGGCTCCCAATAGGGGTGGAAACCGAGGGCCGCGACGACGGCGGGAGGGGGGTGGATGGGCGTGGGCCGACTAGTCGGCGTGGACACGGCGGGGGTAGGGCCGCGGCTCCCTTGATGATTGATGTGGTTGGAGAAATTTTGATTGGATTAAGATGTTATTTCAATAATACATACTCGAGGACGAGTCTTTTTCAAGGGGAAGAGATTTCGGAAAAAAAGATTAATTTTGTTCACCTTTCTAAATTTGGGATTAAATTCGCTGACCTTTCAGAATATGGGATCGGGGCATGCGAAATTTTCAGAATAAAGGATTTTTGCTTTAAATCCTATTTTCTATTATTATCCATCCCCAAAACATTTATCAATTGACCAAATTATCCCCTTAAAATTGAAACCAAATTCTTAAAAACAGACGAGATCATTCTCCAAGGAGGGATTGAAATTTCCCTTGATTTTGTTGTTGCAGTAGATCCTCCACATAATGGTTCTTGTTGTTTCCCAAAGTATAGAAACCTTGCAGATGACCTTACTTATATGGTCTTGCCATTGCATATCTTTATCTGCAAATCATCATCTTGCCCTAGAAAATATAACATGGCTACCAAAGTATAATTCCAATTTCAAATAAGCAATCGTTCTACGGCATTTTGGGAATAAAATTAGCTTGAACAATTGGATATAATTTACTTTACTTTCTAGTGGATCTACAGTCTACTGCAACAACAAAGTCTACGATATTTCAATCGAATTATCTCTCCTATTTTTTTCAAAATTTGGGTTCAATTTTGAGGGGATAATTTAGTCAATTAAAAATATTGGGAGATGAATAATAAAAATAAGAAGAGAAAACATGATAAAAAAAAAAGAAACAAAAATCTCTTATTCTAAAAAATTCGCATGACTCGAACTCATATTCTGAAAGATCAGCGAATTTAATCCCAAATTTCGAAAAGTCAGCGAACTTAATCCCTTTTTCCGAAATCTCAGGGAGGGAGAGTATGATGCAGTTATAGAAGATAAGACTTGGAGGCAGCAAATTATATTTTAGTTTTTTTTTTTTATTTCCTAGTTAATAGAATTAATAGATGGAAAAATATTTGGAGTAATTGTTTTTCCCCTACCAAGTTAAGTTTTCCTATTTTGTCTATTTTCCTTTTAGTTATTTTCCTTTTAGTTTTATTTTACATAAATTTAGGATTTCCCTTTACCTATATAAAAGTTTTATTGTTTATCTTACAAGACAAACTTTTGAATATTAATTTTACATTGAGTTTTATAATCTGAAGTTCTCAATTAGTTGGGTTCTTTATTCTACCAATTTAGTCCTTCTCCGTACGTTTCTGCATCACTGCTAGCTAGAGTATGCAACTTCAAATAATAGGAGTATAATTTTATTTTATTTTTTCAAATTCAGGTCATGCAGTGTACCACAAGTTGATCATACGAACTTTTTTCCTAAAATTAATATACTATAATAAAATATACTACTCCTATAAAATATGAGCAGTGATAGCTTAAAATATTCTGCTGAACATACAATATTGTATAATGTATAACTTGATTTTATATATTAAAATTATCATTATAAAACATAATTTTATCAACATGTAAATTTAACTACCAACTCAAATAAAAAAAATGATGCTTTAAGCTTTGAGCTGAATTCAAACGAAAAAAAGGGAAAAACAAAAAGATAAAAGACAAAATGTGCAAAAAGGAAAACACCTAGACATGACATATGAAAAAAAGGAGATTATTTTATTGTATTAAGTTGTGATCGTCATAGGCCTATGAAAGTCTAATTCATTTGAAATCCCGGCTAAAATGACACATTTCTTGATCGGCACAGGATTTTAATTGGAAAGAGAAATTAAAAGTGGATGTAAGTATTAAAATAGAGAGAGAAAGATGAAAATTTTAATAGGAGTGAGCAGTGATAGCTTAAAATTATACTACTCCTATAAAATATGAGCAGTGATAGCTTAAAATATTCTGCTGAACATACAATATTGTATAATGTATAACTTGATTTTATATATTAAAATTATCATTATAAAACATAATTTTATCAACATGTAAATTTAACTACCAACTCAAACAAAAAAAAAGATGCTTTAAGCTTTGAGCTGAATTCAAACGAAAAAAAGGGAAAAACAAAAGATAAAAGACAAAATGTGCAAAAAGGAAAAGACCTAGACATGACATATATGAAAAAAAGGAGATTATTTGATTGTATTAAGTTGTGATCCTCATAGGCCTATGAAAGTCTAATTCATTTGAAATCCCGGTTAAAATGACACATTTCTTGACCGGCACGGAATTTTAATTGGAAAAGTGGATGTAAGTATTAAAATGGAGTGAGAAAGATGAAAATTTTAATAGGAGTGAGAAAAGTTGGTTGAATGTATTAACTGGAAAGAGAAAGTTTTCAAAAAAGAAAATATGTCATCTTAGTTAGGACAAACTAAAAAAAACATGTCATCTTAAGTGGGACGAAGGAAGTATTTCAAATTTAGCCCCTGAAAAATGATTTATACTCCTTCCGTGCTCAAAAAATAGACAAGATTGTGAATAGACGGGTTTTAATGTATAATTGGTGAAGTAAAAGAGAGATAGGAAAAGTAAGGATAGGGCGGGAAAAGGTAGTGAAATGAGTGTCAGTGGATTGTGGGGTCCATATTTAGAATGTTGTGCAAGGTTAGTAGTGGTTGAAAACTTTCTTTTTTGAACTTAGTCTAATTTTTGCAGACGGAGCAAAATGGCAAAACTTATCAACTTTTCGTGCATGTAAGGTCTTCTTTTGTTTTTGAACCCTTAAAGAACATGCATGGATGTCTTTCTTTCCTTCATAACAAAATACTATGAGCCGTGAAAAACTTATCCAACTCTCATGACTTTTTATAGTAGTAAGAATCGCTAAAAATCTTTGATCCGAATTGAAAGAGAAGAGCATAACATAAATACAAAAATTGTGAGAACTGCAAAAGACATAGTAATCAAATTTTCAATTAAGGACGTACTCCCTCCGTCCCAAGGAAGATGACCCCTTTCTTGGGCGACACGGGATTTTATACAAATTTATTTTGTGTGTTGAGAGGAGAGAGTAAAGTAAGAGAGAGGGAATAAAGTAGAGATAAAGGTGTTTCCACTTTAAGTAATGGGTCATCTTAGTTGGGACAAACTAAAAAGGAAAGTGAATCATCTTCAATGGGACGGAGGGAGTACTAATTAATGTACTCCCTTCGTCCCATAAAAAATTTCTCATTTTATTTTTTAATTTAGCTCACTAAAGATATCAAATTTCTACTTATAGAAAAAAATTATCTCTCACAATAATATAAATATTGATATTTTCTTTTTCCACCTGCCACACAAAATAAAACCTCTTGAAATTCCGTGCCGTATCACGAAGTGTGACATTTTATGTGGGACGGAGGGTGCATCATATAGTATACTACAAGTAATTATTCATACGGTTTTTTTCCCTAAATTAATACTACTATAACACAATTTATTAGTAAAATATGAGCAATGATGTACAGTTTGTGTTTTTTATCAATCAGCAACTGCATTCTAAAAAAGCAAGCTACCATCATTAATACTATTAAATTAAAAATAACAAATACACAAGTCTAGAAGAATCAATCGACGGCCTCAATGTTGCCATCTCCGATCATTTTTCTAGCGCAATTCTGGAAACAAATGAAGAAGATGCAAGATGCACAGTAAAATCCAGGCAATTCATGCCAATTCCGACCACAGACGTTGCAACGGCATTTTGTAGTGAGAATTTGATAGGTGAGCGTGTGGTTGTGAGCTCCGGCGATGACATATTTTTGACCAAACTTGATGTTTCTAAACCGGCCGGATGTAGTTTTGAGGCAGTCCGGATGGAAGGATATAGCGCAGCCGCGGCAGTGATACATCCAACTCTTTGGATTCATTTCTTGCTCGCATTGATTGCAGTAGAAATCACCGGGGCGGTTTATAGTGGCGTCATGTGTCAAAAGCAGCGGGTGGTGCTTGTCCCATCTACGACTGAGGGTTGATCCGGGCAGCACTGCGCATTGAAAGTGCACGATGAAATCAGAGGCGTCGCATGCATAGCTCTTATTAGCACCTCAGGCATCGCATGTATCAAAAGCTCGTATAAGAGTATCGTGTTGGGAGAGAAGGTTGAGGGGGTGTGAAGGGTGAGCTGCGTGATACATAGTGTCCGGCATTGAAGCGCACTTTATATCTACTTTGAAGCCATTGCATTTTGTACAGGCATAATACAAACCATTTGTATCTATTTCGCAGACGCTGCAAGATGAAGACTCCCATGGTTTAAGTTTGTCACAAGATTGAAGGACAAGTCTGTGATCTTGTTTGTGGAGGTGAGGAAGAGAAGAAAGCTGAGGTGGCAATTGGAAGCATGCTAAATGAAGATAGTATTTGCATGATCTTATGCTACATCTCATGTAGTAGTAGTAGTTATCTTTACTACTACTACTACTCGAAGATGATGATGATGATGATGTTTGTTTCAGAAGTATCGGAGTAATACACCCATCACATATTATTTCCGATTTTCTACAAGAGTAGTCTTCCTCATCATCATTATCGTCTTCTTCTTCATTTTCTCCATGGAATGATGCTGATGAGACTAATGTCAGTTTGTTATTGTGGAACTGATAAGCAACATCACGATGAGGAATGGGTGTATGCATATGTGTATGTGTATCTCCTTCTTGCCTCCTTACAAAAGCTCTAATTAGGTCCTCTCCCACATCACTTATTGGAAACTTCATAATCCCTTGCTCTCTACATGCAACAAAAACACACATTTCAATATGTAACATAAGAAATTGATGTTTAAATGTTAAATGAAAAATTATTAAAGGAAGATAATTAAGAATAAAGTTTATGCCAAAAAAGTGTTGTAAAGAGAGAACTAAAACTACTATATAAGTTTTGTATCACGAATCGCTTTTAAGATATGGATTATATTTAGAGTCGGGGAGAGATTTGGTGAAGGCGCAGGTGATATGGACAGCATAGCTGCAAAGCTCACAATGATATATCCAAAATTTGGATATTAATCTTTTACTGCAGACATCACAACGGTAGTTGTATACGAGATATTGAAGCGGGACATGGAAAGTGAGAGAGAGGGAGTGATTGTGATCTTCCCTTTGAATGGTGTGAGGCAATGAAGCGCATCTCTCATGGATCCAATACTCGCATGCATCATCGGTGCATGTGTAGGATGAACATGAACTCCCTATGGCGTGTGTGGTTCCGCAAGCATCGCACTTGAACGAACACCTTCTCCTCAACAACTCCAATTTGTGCTTGGGGTGGCTCGCATGATGTATGATGCTGCCCTCACCATCTTCGGCTTCATACATCATGTCGCTGCCCCCAGCGCAACTGATATGCATCACAAACATGCATTCCACACTCGTACATCCATAGGAGATGCATGCAACATACCCTTGGCAGACAGAGCAGCGCGTTTGCCATTCCACGGGGGAATATTGTTGAGTGAGTGTGTGTTGAGGGTGCATTGCGTGTGTGATCTTCCTTGGCGCCTCTGCACATTCTTCATGTAGGAGGACATCATACCCGCATTCCTGGCTGCATCCATAGCATTTCTCTCCCCTTCCAAAAGGCTTTAGGCAACCATCACAAACACGTATGCTTCTCTGAATATCCACCGGAGCAAGCGGATGCTCGTGGTTCCAATGAACAAACATCTCTCTCTCCTCCTTATCTTCTCTCTCATTCTCTTTCTCACTCATTTTATGTATGTTGTGTTCTCTTTTTTACTTCTTGTGTTTATGTGTGTGTAAATAGTTGTCCACACAACCATGAATATATACGACTGCATATACTAGTATGGAAATATTTTCCATCTCAATAAAGAATAATGTATCAAAAATTCCAAAGTTATCCCTTTCTCTTTTTTCTCTTTTGTTTTTCTCATATAGTAATTGTTGAGGAAGGCTCAAGGTTGGCTTCTACGCGATTGACTTGGACCATATTTAACAGCAGCCACTCAATCCAATCAGCCACTTATTTAATATATCTTCTTTGTTCCCCATTTCATTTTTTTAATGCAGATTTTAAGAAATACTATAAGAAATGTGTATTGAAAAATTAGAATATAAGTCTCATTTTTATATACTATCTATTTGTTCCTTAAATTTTGTCGTACTTTTATATAATAGTTTTATAATAAAATGTGAGTTGGAATGAGTTGGTGGAACATGTGGTCCACTACCAAATTTGGTAAAGAGTAAAATATGACATATTTTGTGGGACGAACGGAAAAATGTGATAAAATTTAAGGAATGGAGCGGAGGGAGTATAATTTTATAATAAAATGTGAGTGATATAAATTAGTGGAATGTGAGACTTACTTACCGCTTATAAAAAAAATATTATAGTATTAAAGAAAAAGGATTATACGTGAAGGAAAGAAATAAGAAAAAATTTTGTATGTAAAACTATAGCAAATGTACCGTCCTCCAATAAGATTAATTCTTATGGACGAATGGAAAATATTAAGATTTGAAAAGTACTCTGTATTTGATTAAAATTCGGAAAGTGCATTAATTTAAATTATCGTTTAGACTCCAAATTGGTGGATGTATATAGCAAGAAAAAAATTAAAAGAAAAAAAATCAATCATAAAAGTAAATCAAAGTAACAACTCTTCTGTTTTCCTTTATTTCTTTAACTTTTTCTTTTTCTTTTTCTTTTTCTTTTTCTTTTTATTTGGTCTTTTGCTTTCCAATATAAGTAAATTTTTTAACTCGTCTAATTTAACTTCATATGATAACTATTGCTCTAATACTAAAATACAATGGTTTATTTTACCTCAATTTTTGGATAAGTACCAAATGGTAGTTCATTGATTAGTTTAAAAAAAAAAATTCCTCAACAGCCACTATATGATAGCTATTAAGGCCTAAGAAATCTATTAACTCTAATTAAACTAATAGGGTAACACTTGTACAAATTATTATTATGATTTATTTCCTTCATTAATATAACCCTAACACTACAAAAAAAAAAAAAAAAAACTCGTTATTTAGTGACGGATAACTCTATCACTAATCAGCGAAATTTCCTACATTAGTGACGGATTAGAATCGGCGAAGGAATGATGGAAGATGGCAAAATTGAGGCCGTGGACTGAAAAAAAGCTCAATGTTTACCTTTTTTATTCTTGTGGTCTTAATGTTTTTGTCTTATCATATTTGTTGAGTGTGTTTGTTATTTTTAATTCAATGAAGAGTGTAGCTTGCTTTTAGAATACAGTTGCTAAATTTTTACTTCTCCATATGCTTAAAGATTTAGGACATCTTTCTTCGTTATACTTACCAGTGATTATGTGTTTCTTGGTAGTGATTGGACATCAATTGATACGAGGTAATTCGTATTGAAGGATAATAACGAGAGATCGTCGAGATGATATTGGATCGTTTTTGGGACTGGTCCCGTCGAGCAGAGAGCATATGAAGTATGCCAACATATTCACCTCTGACTGAGACGAAGACTTGTTCTCCTCCAATGCTTGCCTCAACAAAGTTCCCAAAAGTACATCCAGCTTCATTGTTATCCTTATCATTTCTCAAAGATGAAATTCTATACATGGCCTCTATGTTACTGGTTGTGGCAATAAAGCCAAAATTGTACCGATTGGTCCCTCGAGCTCCATTGTTGTGATCTGGCGCCACTAGCTGATAAACAATGCAGTTTAGAATTTGAACAACGGCTTCAGCATCTGACTTCGGTTCCTGTTTTCACAGCCCTAGACTGTAGCATATGCAGTAACCAAAATAATTCTATTCTCTTTCTTCCAAACTATGAAATTCTGCCAAGAATGTCCACCAGAGGAGCCCCCATTTTGTCATCTGAAGTCAAAAATACTGAAGTTGCTACCATTTGATTCTGTGAATCATTTTACCCAATAAAAAGAGAATTTGCAAGTGTACTCCATTGTTGCTCAACATTTTCCATTGTAGCAATAGCCAAACCAGGATCATGAACCCTGTAACCAATCACTCCCTTTAAACCATAGTACTCCAAGTTAGCTACCGCTGCAGAAACATCATGAAACGTGTTGCAAAAACTGATACTTAAATAATCACGATGAATATGTAAAGGAACCCAGATATAGGAGCTTGAGGTTTTGAAATTTGCTGACAAGGTCCCATTCATAGAGAAAGTTTGCAGCAACATGAGCATGGCTCGTGCTCCTGACCACCACAAAGAATGCGCCAGTCGCAATGGCCACAAAAGACTGCAGAAGCTCTTCATCCACTTTAGTTATGACAAAATATACCATTACCACGACTAAACAATCGTGGATTACAAATGACACATCAATGCCTTTTCAAATGGAAGTAGCATATGTAAACCGTGATTTACCAAACAATATACCCACCAATATACTCTCTAACCAAAGAGTAACCGAAGGAATTTGCCGAAGAATAGTAGAAAATTTTCTACTGAGAGCACCAAAAATGTTAAGAAAACCACTAGATCGTCGTGCGTAGCCAAAATCCATGGAATAAATACACTAACATGACATCCGAGTCCCATCCCTTAAGAGAGGTAGGTTCTAAGAGGGACAAGTAGGAAAAAATTGGCACTACAATAAGGCTTCCAAGCCCTTCTCTGACACATTTTTGCATTTGCACTCATAAAACCACTCCCAACATTTGGATCCTCTGTTTTCGATTCAATGAATGCTTCAATCTTCTTCCCATCATGACCAAAGTTTTGCAAGGTATCACACTCACAAGATCGTTGTTTTGCACGCAACCGACTAGTCGAAAGGGAAACAGCATATCCTAGGAAGTTCTCGTCCACCTTTCGGCAGTCAAGGAACCCAATATCAGTCCAAATCTGGCAATGCTTTGCTAAAGCATCAATAGAACCTGCATCCACTTCTTGAATACTTAAGATGTGAAGCTTTCTCAGTCGTCGACAATAAATCACCATTGTTATTACAGTGTAACTGCAGATCGTCTCACAGATATTTGGCCCAATCTGAATGCACTCTAGTGCTTCACAGCGAGCTCGAAAATGAAGCTTCTGAATATTCATACACGATGAGAAAGTGATGAAGCTTTTAGAAATCCATCCTTCTCTTCCTCGCCTAACAATACCTCTTCAAGCGTCGCAATTGTTCAGTCCAGCTCCAACGGTGAAGTCCTGGTTCATTGTCTGGAATATTCCCATGTCCTACTCCATCCTCAATGTCATGGTAGTTAATGTCATGACCCACAAACCATGTCTCTTCATCAATGGGTTGTCTCATGTAGCCAACATCAATACTATGATCATATTCATGAGAGTCCCGATTATAACTAGGGTAATATATAGATTCACTCACTTCATAGACAAGGCTGCCCATCGGCGCTGGCAGGTCCCAGCGGGATGGCTGGCGTGCAGACCCGTGCTGCGGCTGCTGAAATTGATAACCAGAGAACTCATCAAAATTATGGTTCAAGCACGAATAATGCGGCGCCAACTGGGACAGAAGGGAAGGTTAAGACCCGTACGTGGGCGGTAGTCCATAGTCGAAGGGTTGATAGTGTTGTGGCAGTTGATAGCGGACCTGGTGGTGGTGGTGCTGTTGCCAATCAAGGGGTCAGGCGGTTGATTTGGAGGCGGCTGACATGGGTGATAGCCGAATTGGCTTGTCCAGAGATGTCCGTATGACTCCGGGCCAACATACGGTGGTTGCGGCTGCTGAAAGTCGGGCTGTCGGGCAGCGTGGTGGAGCTGTGCGTGGGATAGGTACGGCTCCTGCCACTCCATGTAATCGGGTGTTTGAGTGGGTGGTTGCTGCCACTCTGTGTAAACGGGCAGTCCGGAATGATAATTGGCGTAGTTGAATGACATGATGACAGCGATAGGAAGATGAGAACACGATGAAAGCACCAAATGATATGATGTAACTTGTATCGAAGGATAATAACGAGAGATAGTCGAGATGATATTGGATCGTTCACGGGATTGGTTACTTCGAGCAGCCAAATTATCGTTCAACTAGGGTTTGAGCATAGGAGAAAAACTTGCAAGAAAAGATAAAGGAACGATGAAAGATGAAGGAACAATAAAAGATAAATTGAATTGATATTTCTTGAATGATTAATATGAATGTCTCCTACACATATTTTGTAGAGTAAAGGTCATTTTTGGTCCTTAACATATGACGATTTTTTGATTTTGGTCCATAACATTATCTTTTGAATTGTTTGGTCCTTAACAAATAAAAATCGGTCACATTTGGTCCGAATTGGACGGAAATGGTTAAATTTCACGGTCAACGATTATTAATTGGATTTTGACCGGATTAAGTTAATTATTAACTTAATTAATAATTTTTTACAAAATGCTTATTTATGATTTCGAAACACCAATCTCCGTTGCGTCACTGCCGCCTCCGCCAGTCGGAGTAGAGGACAGCGGCACCACTTCCTGCAGTGGCGTCGGGAGCGGCGAACTCCGGCACATGGGGCACGACGCATTGAGTTTCAGCCACGCATCCACGCACATCACGTGGAAGCAGTGGTGGCAATCCGGCAGCATCCGCAGCATCTCCGATTTCCTGTACTCCGACAAACAAATCGAGCATACGCCGTCGTCCGCAGCGGCGCCGCTCTTCTTCGTGAAGACGAATTTCGGATAGGAGTTGATGAAGGCCTGAATGTGTTCAAGATCATGTGGTGCTGTGCGACTCCATTAGGAAGACTTGCCTACCCGTTTTCCGGTGGCTGCTGGGGAAGCTGGCTACGGCGGCGGAGGTGTCGGGAATTAACTATATAATTTCGGATGGAGCAATGAGCTTCGCGATTAGGGCTGGTACCGAATTGGGGATTCTGGTGTTTCAGCTATGGACGGCCTCTGCTTGTGGTTCCATGGGGTACCTCTCTTACTGGGAACTCCTGAATCAAGGAATCATCCCCTTCCAAGGTTGCGGCCGGATTACAGGGAATCGGAGATGCTGCGGATGCTGCCGGATTGTCGCCACTGCTTCCACATGATGTGCGTGGATGCGTGGCTGAAACTCAACGCGTCGTGCCCCATGTGCCAGAGTTCGCCGTTGTCCTCTACTCCGACGGGCGGAGGCGGCAGTGACGCGGTGGAGGTTGGTGTTTGGATTCAAAATCATACATAAGCATTTTGTAAGAAATTATTAATTAAGTTAATAATTAATTAATCCGGTCAAAATCCAATTAATATTCATTGACCGTTAAATTTAACTATTTCCATCCAATTCGGACTAAATGTGACCCATTTTTATTTGTGATGGACCGAATAATTCAAAAGATAATGTTTTGGACCAAAATCATAAAATCTCCATATGTTTAAGACCAAAAAGGGCCTTTATGTGGGGATACAATAATATCCTACCAAAATATAGTAAATCAAATATAATATCCTAAGCATAAGATATGGTAAATCCCTAAACTATGGAAAAGATATGAGAATTCAATACTAAAAGGAAATTGGAGATAATTCTGAGATGTGCTCGTATCATCAATTCAAATAAATACTAGAGTAAATGTCAATTTTGGTCCTAAATATATGATCAAAATACGAATTTGGTCCAAAATATTCACTTTTTAAAAAACAAGTCCATAACAAATGAAAATGTGACCGAAGTTGTCCTTTTTTTTACGGTTCCGTAAAAAAACTAACGGTTAACGCTAATTGCAAAATGGCATGACCGTTAGTTTTTTTACGGAACCATCAAAAAAGGACTACTGCGACAAGGATTTCATTTGTTATGGACCTATTTTTCTAAAAGTGAATGTTTTGGACCAAATTCGTATTTTGGTCATATGTTTAGGACCAAGATTGATCCTTACTCTAAATACTACCGTATATATATTTTCTCAGACTCATGACGTATTAATCTTCCTCATATACCACACTACAAGTTATTAATATCATGTATTTCCTAAAGTAATACTCCATTTGTCCCACTAGAAATGAAACGTTTTCCTTTTTGGATTGTCCCATTAAAAATGAAACGTTTCTTAAAATAGAAATAACGTTATCTCTACTTTTTCCTCTCTCTTACTTTACTCTCTCTTCTTTAACTCACAAAACAACACTACATAAATCCTTGTACCGAAAAGCAAACGTTTCATATTTATTGGGACGGAGTACTACTATAAAATATGAGCAATGATGTTTAATCCAAACAATTTGTATACAAATGCGCAATGATAGCAATAAAAAACACTAATAATCTTATTGAATTCAAAGCCAAAAGCAAAAGATAAAGATTGTTCAGATTGTCGACTGCAACAGGCGTTTGATATTGTCCGCTTTGTGTCGAGCCCGCTAATACGCTCGGATTTTGCACTGTTTTAAGGCCTTTATTTGGTCCATTTTTAATGTCAAAATCACAATTCATGTCCATATTTTGCATATTTTCTCTATTTTGGAATTTTGACATATTTTGTGAGATTTGTGCATATTTGAAACTAAAACAATGGCAAAAAGTCGAAGATGGAAATCTGGAGCTTTCAAGATGCCCAACGGTCCGCTGCACCATGCACAACGACCGCTGGGGCCCAACGACCAGTAGCGGTCCACTCCGGAGAAAGTTGTGCTGAAACGAAGAACACGTTTAGCGACCGCTAGGGAGTGCGCATCGACCGCTCGAAGAGTTTCCAAAGCTACGGGATTATTCATAGCGACCGCTGCAACACAGTGTAGCGACCGCTATCCAAGAGACAGAAGCTATGGATCAATATGCAGTGACCGCTGGCCAAGGTGCAGCGGTCTGCTGCAAAATTGTGGTGCACGAATTTGACCTACTTTCTCCCCAAGATTTACCAAACTTAGCCACCTTTTACCTTATTTCATGCTGCTCGATTTTTCCTCTATATATAGCCCCTCAAACCTCTTCATTAGGATCTTCTTTTTTCCATATAATTCTAGAGCATAAATTTGTGAGAGTTCTTCATTGTGCAAGAGGTTGAAGAAGGAATCAAGAGAAGATCAAGGGTACAAGGATTCAACCTTTGGGTTTTATTTCTTTAGTTCTTATGTTCTCTTTGTTTTCCTTTCACTCCATATTTTTAGCTTATTCAATTATGTGTAACTAAATTCATAGGATTCTAAGGATGTGTTACTAACGACTTTGGTTATACAATTTCGTTCTCTATTTAATATTTGTTTTGTTTTTACTTCGTTTCTTCCCTAAGTTGTTCCATAATACTTAACGTTTGAGTGACACATTCGGTGATGATTTAATATAACTTGCTACATAATCGTGAGAGAAGGTTGGCGAGTTGGATCCACTTAGTAGACACTACAATTAGCTTCCATTAAAACGGCACTGTTAATTGAGAGTGTGGACTTTTCAAGGATTTTAGTGGCTTCGGGACCTTCTCGAGCGGTCCCTGCGCACTCCCCAGCAGTCGTTGGCGTCTTCAGATTTTTAACACAGCTTTCTCCGGAGCGGGACGCTATAGGCGTAGCGGTCGCTGTGGCCCAGTGGTCGCTGCGACACACACAGCAGGCCACTGGACGTCTCGAACGCTCCAGACTTCCATTTTCGACTTTTTCTATCTTTTTGGCTCGAATATGCACAATTCTAACAAAACATGTCAAAATACCAAAATAGATAAACCATGTAAAATATGGACATGAATTGCGATTTAAACATTGAAAACAAGCCAATTAAGGTTCTTAAAACAGTGCAAAATCCGAGCGTATCAATAGGAAGCCATAACTCAACGTTAAAACATGGTCAAAGGTAAAGGGTTGACTCCTTATTACTCCCTCTGTCCATGAAATATTGTCCAAGTTTGACTTGACACGGGTTTAAAGAAATGTAAAGAATAGTGAGTTGAAAATGTTTGTGGAATGAGGGTTCCACATTTATATATTAGTTTTATAATAGAATGTGAGTGTAAAGAGTTAGTGGAAAGTGGAGACTATTTACCAAAAATAGAAAAAAAAAAAAAAAAAAAAAAAAAAAAAAAAACAAAGTGGACAACATTTCACGGACTGACTAAAATGGAAAAACTGGACAATATTTCACGGACGGTGGGAGTATATGTTATTCCACACTTTCATGTGAAACCGATGTGGGGTCGTATCAATCCAATCCCCTTTTAAACCGGACGTCCATGAACGGCATACGCCGGGTGGAAAACCCAAAGCCACAGGTCGACCATCCCCTTTTTTTTATAAAAATAAAAGGCTCAAACCATGAGTGGTGAGCACAAGTTCGCAAGGCGGCAAAACCAAGCACTAAAACTATCCCAGCTAACATACTCCCTTAGAACACAAACGCTACCAAAACCCTAACAAGACCATTACACTAATGTAAAAGAACCTTGGAGAAAATCAAAAAAAAAAAACAAAAACATCCCAAAAGAAAAAACCATGTACAAAGGCCTTCAAGAAAAGGATCAACGCTCACCCAAAATCTCTGCTGGAAAGGAAGAATTTGGGTGCCAACACCTTGTCCACATCTTAGACGCCAAATCAAATTTTTCTTCTCAAGCTCCCAATCCGGCACAAAACCTTAGAAAATTATTTTATTCCGAATATCCCATATCGAACATGAGATAAAAAAGAATAGAGAAATCCACACCTTTTTGTTGGCTTTGTGAAGGGGAGTGCCCAACCATGAGAGGAAGCATGCTTCCGGGTCCTTAGGCAAGCACAAGGATAAATTCCATTGAGCACAACTGTAATACCATATACCACTCGAGATTCTACAGCTAAAAAAGACGTGCTCCAAAGTCTCTGGCTCTTCCTTGCAGAAAATACATCTATCATCCTCAATACCTGGTATGCCCCATCTGATTAGTCTATCTGTAGTGTTAAGTCTTCCTTGCAAGATAAACCAGACAAGCAGTTGAGCTCGGGGTGGGGTAGAATTCTTCCAAGCGAGGGAGTATTGATTCATCATGGTGTTAGCATTCTCCAAGCTCTTAGTGACCTGCAACACAAAGTTAGAAACAAAGAAACCTAGTGAGCCATTAAAAGCCCACATCCTCTCATCTCTCGTGTTTTCTCTCAACTCCAGGCAATTCACGACTGAGTAAAGGTTCCCAACAAGTTCCTACTCCCACGAAAAAAAGTTTCTTCTCCATCGAAAAATCCATTTTCATTTCTCATTATCCCATGCTCCCATATCCTTGATTATGTTATCCTTCTGATTTGACAACATGTAGAGTCTTGGAAATAATTCCTTAAGTGTCTCTCCATCTATCCATCTATCATGCCAAAAACGTGTTTGGGCCCCGTTCCCCACTTTGATTTGTATGCTTTTTCTAGCCACTTGGATTTCCTTTCTAAAGTTTCAAAAATTCGTCAGCTGCCCCCAGATGCTCCCTTGGTTCCTCTGATTGGCCTCTTGAAGGTCGCCGAAAAGTCTAAATTTATGATTGGAGCAAACAATTTCTTTCCAAAGTGGCTTCTGACTATCCGCAAACCTCCACCACCGTTTAAATAAAAGAGCAGCGTTCTTGACATGTAGATCTCCGACCCCTAGCCCGCCAAGATCCTTTGGTTTTTGGATAACTTCCCATGAGACAAGGTAACCCCCCCTTTCTCCATCTGCCTTAACACAGAAGAATCTTCTCTGCAACTAGATAATACGCTCTGCAACCTTTTTGGGCATTTTGAAAAGGCTAAGGTAATACATGCGTAGGTTATTAAGGACTGGCTTAATAAGAACCAATCTACCCGCCTTTGATAGAACTCTTGCTTTCCATAGTGATAGCCTTTTCTCAATTTTGTCAACGATTGGCTTCCACGTTTGTAGCCTACGTGGATTAGCTCCAAGAGGAATGCCCAAATAGGTGATTGGTATGGAAGAAACTCCACACTCCAGGTCCAAGGCTGCTTGAGCGCTCCACTCATCCCCGCAATTAATAGGAATAAGTAAGGATTTTTCAAAATTGATTTTTAGACCAGAGAGTAGCTCGAAGCATCACAATAGCTTCTTGTAGTTTCTCAGAATTCTCATATCATTTGGGGCAAAGATGATTGTGTCATTGGCGAACTGAAGATGAGTTATTGGGATCTGATTCTCCCCAACTAAGACTCCATCAAGAACTCCAAGCTCTCTCTCTCTAGAAACGAGTCTGATGAATGTCTCTGCAACGATCAAGAACAAGAAAGGAGATAGTGGGTCTCCTTGTCTCAATCCTCTCTGTAAGTGAAATGGTGATGTAGGGGATCCATTCACTAGTATTGACATCGACGCCGTTCGAACACATTCCATGATCCAAGTGACCCATTTCTTCCCGAAGCCCATCCCGTCAAGTGTCTCCTCAAGGAAATCCCAACGCACTGTATCATATGCCTTTTGAAAATCAAGCTTCAGGATTATTGCTTTCTGCTTTGTCTTCTATAGCCACCAAACCACTTCATTTGCAATTAAGGCCCCATCAAGAATTTGTCTGTTCTTAACGAAAGCTGACTGATTTTCTCTAATCAAATTCGGTATCACTTTTGCTAGTGTCCTTGCTAAGATTTTTGCAATGATCTTGTAGATACTGCCGATCATACTGATAGGTCTAAAGTCCTTGATATCAATGGCGCCCTCAATTTTAGGAATCAAAGTGACCCAAGTTCGATTGATCTCCTTTGGTAATTTCCCAGAATCGAAAAACTGCAAAATGAGTTCACCGATCTCTTCCCCGATGTCCTGCCATAGTTCTTTGACAAACTTGAAATTGAACCCATCGTATCATGGTGCTTTGGACGCATCACAATCTCCAAGAGCTAATTTGATTTCCTCCATGGTCGACCTCATCTCAAGTATCTTCGCTTGATCACAAGAGATCCTGGGCAGTAGATCATTCTCAAGATGGATAGCTGGTATTGGCTTTTGTTTGTAAAGGTTCTTATAGAATTTGAGTAGCTCCACTTTAATCGCTCTGGGTTTCTTGAATACTCTTCCTCCACTTCTTATTTGCTCAATTCTCTTGGCTCTTCTTTTGCTAAGAGTCACCGCATGATAATACCTTGTATTCATATCTCCTGATTTGAACCATTTATCTCTTGCCATTTGCTTCCAGTAGCTCGCCTTTCTGTCCATCCACATATTAAGATGGGTTTCAATTGCAGCGACCCTAGCAAAGTCGAACTCGTCTCCTTGCCCTTCGTCAATCTTTTGCTGGGTTCTAGATTGGTCCTCTTCAAGCCTCCTGATTGTTGTATCAATATTGGCAAAAACCTCTTTGTTCCACTTTCTAATAGGTTTTTGTAGCGCTTCCAATTTTCTTGTTACGTCTATACTTCCCATATTTCTCCATTCCTCCCTAACAAACTTGATGAATCTCGGGTGGGAGAACCAAGCATTGATGCTTCTGAAAGGTTTGACAAGTGGATGATCGTTTATCAAAGAGAGAGATAAAGGCGTGTGGTCTGATATTTTATTTGCCAATGCAAAGAGGGAAGCCTCGCCCTTTTCCTTCAGGCCCACATTTTTCGGTGGCACCCCTTTGGTCACACCTGCAGGTAAGCCCCTTTCTGTAGGACTTCTGGATCTACGTTCACTGCACCAAATTGATAAGCATATAAGATAGGAAGCCCTAACTTAACCCAAAACCATGGTTAAAGGAAAAGGGTTGACTCTCTATTATATGTTTGTTCGGATTGTCGACTGCAACAGATGTTTGATGTTATCCACCTTGGGTCAAGCCTGCATGGATTTATTTTTGGGTTACTCCCAAAAGGCTCAAACTAATTGGGGTTGAGCATGAATAATATACACCTTCCAACTTCCTTCAGACTCCCGATGTGGGATGAGTTTTTACATAACAAACCTCCCCCTCAAACCAGATCACATCGGGAACAGATAGACGCAGTCGACCCGGCTCTGATACCACTTATTCGGAATGTTGACTGCAATAGATGTTTGACAGGAATTCAAAAGGCTCAAACTAATTGGGGTTGAGCATGAATAATATACACCTTCCAACTTCCTTCAGACTCCCGATGTGGGATGAGTTTTTACATAACAAACCTCCCCCTCAAACCAGATCACATCGGGGACAGATAGACGCAGTCGACCCGGCTCTGATACCACTTATTTTGGGTCAAGCCCGCACGGATTTGTTTTTGGGTCACTCCCAAAAGGCGTCAAACTAATTGGGGTTGGACAGGAATTCTATACTCCTTCCAACTTCCCTCAGACTCCCACTGTGGTATAAGTATGTACTTAACAAACCTCCCCCTCAAACCAGATCACATCGGGAATAGACAGACGCAGTAGACCCCACTCTGATACCAATGGTTCAACAACTATGGCAGAAGCTGATGACTATGATACCACAATGTGTGGATTTTTGACTCATGGAGTATTTCACCACTAATGAGCAGATAGATGGAAGCAATATTATCATGGCCAATAGTGTTGTCTGCAAGGTGGTTGTCATTGGCTCTATCAGAATAAGGACGCATGATGGGGTGTTTTTCACCTTGAACGTTGTGCCTGTTCCACAGATGACGAAGAATCTGATATCTCTGAATACCTTTGACAGTAATGGATTCAGCTTCAAAGGTGAAGGTGGAGTAATGCATATTATGAAAGGTTCGAAGGTGGTTCCATCTACAATACCCTAGCACAGTTTATACTTCGATAGAACGGGTCGCACTAGTTATGCCAACGCGGTACAAGCGTGGATTACTAACACTAGGGTTGTCAATCCTAAATTCATAACTCCTAAAAGCTCCTAAGACCCTTGAAAAGTCCTCACTCTCAATTAACAGTGTCGTTTTAAGGGAAGCTAATTGTTGTCTATTAAGTGGATCTAACTCGCCAACCTCCTCTCACGATTATGTAGCAAGTTATATTAAATCTTCATCGAATGTGTCATTCAAGCATGAAGTATTACAGAACAACTTAAGGAAGAAACGAAAAAAAATAAAACGGATATTAAATAGAAAAAGGAATTATATAACCAAAGTCGTTACTATCCCTAGAATCCTATGAGTTTAGTTACACACGATAGAATAAGCTAAAAACATTGAATTAAGGGAAAACAAATTGAATATAAGAACTAAAAGCAATAAAATCCAAAGGTAGAATCCTTGCAGCCTTGATCTTCTCTTGATTCCTTCTCCAACCTCTTGCACAGTGAAAAACTCTCTCAATATTATGCTCTAGAATTATGAAGCAAAAAGATGATGATAATCAAGAGGTTTGAGTGGGTATTTATAAGGGAAAAATCGAATCCTAGTGGAATAACGTAAAAGGTGGCTAAATTTGGTAAAATCTGGAGAGAAAATAGGTCAACTCATGCGCCGCGTTTTCGCAGCGGGCCGCGCACCTTGGCTAGCGGTCGTTGCGTTGTCCGTAGCTCCTGCCCCTTATGGATAGTGGTCATTGTATGATGTTGTAGTGGTCGCTGCAAATTAGTCCAGTATCTTCGGGAGCTTCTCGAGCGGTCGCTACGCACTCCCTACCGGTCGCTGGGCGTCTTCTGATTTTCAGCACAACTTTCTCCGAAGCAGACCGCTATAGGTGTAGCGGTCGTTGCGCATGTTGCAGCGGACCGCTAGATGGCATGAACGCTCCAGATTTCCAACTTCGACTTTTTCCTGTCTTTTATAGCTCAAACATGCACAAATCTCACAAAACATGTCAAAATACCAAAATAGATATAATATGAAAAATATGGACGTGAATTGCAATTTAGACATTAAAAATAGACCAAATAAAGGCTTTAAAACAGTGCAAAATCCGAGCGTATCAGTAACTGGCTCTGTTGATACTGCATTATCCGAGATTCCGGCCGAGAATATGACAGGCTTAGTCATATGTGACACGCTCGGATTTTGCACTGTTTTAAGGCCTTTATTTGGTCTGTTTTTAATATCTAAATCACAATTTATGTCCATATTTTGCATATTCTCTCTATTTTAGTATTTTGACATGTTTTGTGAGATTTGTGCATATTTGAGCCTAAAAAGACAGGAAAAAGAAATCTGGAGCGATCATGATGTCCAGCGGTCCACTGCAACAAGCGTAGCGACCACTGTAGCCTAGCGACCGGTACACCTATAGTGGTCCGCTTCGGAGAAAGTTGTGCTGAAAATCAGAAGACGCCTTGCGACCGCTAGGGAGCGTGCAGCGACCGCTCGAGGAGCTACTGAAGCACTGGAATATTTGCAGCGACCGCTACTACATAGCGTAGCGATTGCTATCCAAAAGGGCCGAGGCTACGGACAACGTGCAGCGACCGCTGGCTTCGAAGATGCGACGCGCAAATTAGACCTACTTTCTCACAAAGATTTACCAAACTTAGCCATCTTTTACCATATCTGATAGGATTCGATTTTTCCACTATAAATCCCCTCTCAAACCTCTTCATTTAGATCTTCTTTTTGCCTCATAATTCTAGAGCATAAAATTGAGAGAGTTCTTCATTGTGCAAGAGGTTGAAGACGGAATCAAGAGAAGATCAAGGCTACAAGGATTCAGCCATTGGGTTTTATTACTTTAATTCTTATGTTCAATTTGTTTTCCCTTCATTCTATGTTTTTAGCTTATTCAATTATGTGTAACTAAACTCATAGGATTCTAGGGATATGTTATTAACGAACTTGGTTATACAATTCATTTTTCTATTTAATATCGGTTTTGTTTTTACTTCGTTTCTTCCTTAAGTTGTTCTGTAATACTTCATGCTTGAGTGACACATTCGATGAAGATTTAATATAACTTGTTATATAATCGTGAGAGGAGGTTGGCAAGTTAGATCCACTTAAAATACAATACAATTAGCTTTCAAGGGTCTTATGAGCTTTTAGGAATTACAAATCTAGGATTGACAATCCTAGTGTTAGTAATCTACGTTTGTACCGCATGGGCATAATTTATGTGACTCGTTCTATCGAAGTATAAACTATGTTAGGGTATTGTAGTTGGAACTTGTATAACCATAACTGTGAACGCCCATCCCTAGAAATTCTCTTATCTCTCATACTTTTACCTCTTTAATTTGTTGCAATTAGTTGTTTTATTGCTTTCAAATCGTTCTTGTTTTCAAAAGTCTTCAAAATTCTCATTTTTCCAAATAGTGAAAGAAGCTTAGTAGAAGATAGACAGTTTGTGATTCTATTCCCCATGTTTGATATCCGATACTAACCTTTAGCTATAATATAGATATACTATGTATACTTGCAATTTTATTTAGTGCTAATAAAAATTGCATCAATATGGGAGAACAAAAGATACAAATTCTGTCAAAGCATTATTTTCTTTCTGGGCATAAGGTGAAGAATCTGGATTTCTGCGAACACTGTGTTTTCGGGAAGCTTCATCGCAACAAGTTCCCAAAGAAGGGTGTTCATCGGACCAAGGGGACGCTCGACTACATTCACACGGATTGTTGGGGCCCATCACGTGCTGAATGTATTGGAGGTCACAAGTATTTTTTGTTGATGATTGATGACTACTCGAGGATGGCTTGGGTGATCATGATGAAGAATAAAGGTGAAGCTTTCAAGAAGTTCAAACAGTGGAAGACCTTGGTGGAAAATTAGACATGGAAGAAGATCAAGCGACTTAGAAATGATAATGATTAGGAATTCTATTTGTCTGAGTTAAATGAGTTATGTAAGAACAAGGGGATTATTTGATGTGAATCAAATTTTAGTCCTTTATTGTATTGTTTTAACACAAATTTTTAAGTGAAAATGGACTCATTTTGATATATTGTAGGACAAAAGACCAATCCATAAGAGAGATGAGGAAGGAAACAATGGTCTGAATCTGATCAGTAATCATCCCTTCAATATTAATTTAAAATGCTTCTACAAGTCCACCATTGCATTCACCTTCTAAAGAGCTTCGCGTGGATACCTCGCACGCCTCAATCGGAACCCGGTAGAAGAAGATACGGCTGTTTTACGAAGACTGCGCAATGCAATGCAAAATGCGCGACCGGGTGTTTAAACGCGCGAGAATGAAACAAAACGCGTGACCGGGCTTTTTGCACTGCGCAGATTGCCCGATCGGGCGCTTTTTACCATGCCTATTTTTTCAGCCATAGCTATTTAATAGCTAGGGCGCGACTTCCAATGCATTTTTTGGCGGCTGGAGGTGATTTTTAGAGAGAGAAAGAGGCTTGGAGTTCATTTTTAGGAGGAAGAAGAAGAAGCTTGAGGCTAATTATTCCCTAATCTTGCCCATATGGTAGCAATTACTTGTTTCTTGTATTGTTGCCCACTATGAGTGGCTAGATTTTAGGGATTAGTACTAGTTAGTTAGGGAAGCTTGTAAATATGAATCCATGACTTTGTTTTGATTGATTTCCATATTTTGGTTCTTTTATGTGTGTTTATTTCAATCCGTGTTGGGTTTTGCTAGCAAACTTAATCCGGTAAAGGCCTTAACTTCAATGTCTCTTTAACTTGGAGTAGGGAACAACATAGATAAGGAACCCTAGGCTAAAACAGATCAGGGGATAGTTTGGGGTGGATCTTGTGTGTTGAACGTTCGTAGAAGCCAATCCCGAGCTTACTATGTGACTGTAGGAGTGAGGGGTTGGTGAGTAGAGCTTAGGAGACGTGATCAGCTTACCATAGGTGTAAAATTCCACGATCAGTGATCAGCTGCGTGAGAGCGTAAAATCAACACGATCCCGATAAATATTGGAAAGTAATTAGACTTTAGGATTCATGTGAACAAGTAACCCGAAACAAGCTAAGAGTAGTCTTCTCTCTTTATCGTGATTCCCTTGTATTTTTTCTTCTCGTTTCGTCCTTCACTCGCCTCTAGATAAAAAAAAAAACCAAAATTAAACTATTTTACTGTTTTTTAGTTAGGTTTACTAGTTTTAGCAATTAACCCCCTCCATGTGGGTTCGACACCTTTTATACTGCATTGCACGTCTGTATACTTGCAGCTGTAGTATTTTTAGGGATTTATTACTTGTTTTGTGTACTTAAATTGCACCCTAAAAATTACAACATTGTTCGCCACCATACTATTAAACATACACCGCAACAGAATGGTGTTGTAGAACACATGAATCAGACACTGCTGGAAAGAGCGAGATGCATTCTTTTCCAGGCTGGGTTCACTAGGAAGTTTTGGCCAAAGCAATAAACACGGCGTGTTACCTGATCAACCGTGGACCTCACACTGGCATTGATTGCAAGACACCTAATGAAGTATGGTCTGATACACCTGCAGATTACTCGTTGCTGAGAGTTTTTGGAAGTACTGTTTACTATCATGTGAGCGGGGGTAAATTGGAACCAAGAGCTAAGAAGGGAGTATTTGTTGGTTATGGAGAAGGAGTTAAGGGGTATAGAATCTGGTCACCTTCAGAGAATAAAGTTATTCACAGTCGGAATGTGATGTTTGATGAGAATTCTATGCTTAACTCAGTTATGAAGTCTATCGGTGCAGAGGATTCTGGTAGTGTTGATAAACAGTTGGAGCTACAAGTCACTCACGATGAGAGTGAATCACAACTCCAAGGTTGAGAAGTTCAACACACTACTGTTGAAACTACTAGTTCTGATATCCATCTGGAAGCTCATCAAAGAAGCATTGCAATTGACAGAGCTAAGAGGACAGAGGAATTGTTGGCATATGCACTACAAGTTGCCAGTGAGGTGGAAGATGAACCATCCACTGCAGAACTATCCACCTACAAGAAAGTTGTTTCGGGTAGTGAGCGTGCTAGATGGCTCGCTGCAATGGGAGAAGAGATGGAATCACTATGGAAAAATCTAACTTAGGAGCTAGTCAAACGGCCTAAGGGGAGAAAGGTTGTCACTTGCAAGTGGATATCCGAGAAGAAGGAAAGGACCACACCAGATGAGGGTGTTAGATACAAACCTCGGATAGTTGTAAGATGGTTCACGCAGAAGGAGAGGGTTGACTATAATGACATTTTCTCGCCAGTGGTCACACACTTCCATCAGAGTGTTGCTTGTGATAGTTGCACATTATGATTTGGAGCTTGAGCAAATAGATGTGAAGACGACTTTCCTACATAGATTGCTCGAGGAAGATATCTACATGTCTCGGCCAGTTCTTGGCAAGGAAGATTACGTTTGCAAGCTGAAGAAGTCCTTGTATGGACTAAAGTAGTCTCTGAGGCAATGGTATAAGAAATTTGACGGGTACATGATCCAGCTGGGATACAGCAGAAGTCCATATGATTGTTGTGTGTATCACAACAAAGCTGATGACGGTTCCATGGTCTATCTTGTTCTGTATGTGGATGATATGCTTATAGTTGCAAAATCGAAGTCTAAGATTCAGATGTTTGATTTTGAGCAAGCATATGGTAAACACTACTTGTATTTTGATTTGAGAGTATTATTTCTATACATACATCTTTGAGAGTGAGATACACATACACATATCTTGAGAAAAGCATGAATCCAAGGTGATATATGAGTTAGTAGTAAAAGTGCATTCGACGGCTTGACTTTATAGAATTTGTATTTTGATATGCTCTTGTATTCCATACTCTTTGAAACAATGATGATGTCTAAACCCCTTTATATCCAAGTCTTCTTTTAGTTCTTTTTCTTCATTGCTCGAGGACTAGCAATTATTTAAGTTTGGGGGAGTTGACATACTTGGATTTTACATGGTTTTAGAGGGTGGTTATGTATGAATTTTATCATATTTTGTCTATTATTGGACATGTTTATATCTACTTCTCTATTATGTTGGTATGTTGACCATTTTGTTAAGAATGTGTAGAAAAGGCACAAAATATGTGGATGTGCAGCAGCCTTGGTTTGAGACAATATTTACTGGAGATTTTGAAGTCCAGTAAGCCCCTAATGCATATCAATCTCTTCATCTTCGAAAGAGCTTCGCGTGGGTATCTCGCACATCTCAATTGGAGTTCGGTAGAAGAAGTTATGGTCGTTACAAGAACATTGCGCTGTCCAGAAACTTTCACGCGGCCGGGTGTATTATTACACTATAAATTCACCCGGCCGGGTACAGCGATTCTGCGCGAAAAGGGTCAGAAAGTGGTCGAAAATGACCACCCGGCCGGGTACGCTATTTTGGCGTATTCTCTTGCCAAAAACGCGATTTTTTATGGGAGATTAAAGGGAAAACGCCTAGGGTTCATATCATTCAACACTTACGGCCTCCAACACTCACACACACCCCAAGAACACTTTGAGAGAGAGAATTGAAGATTGAAGACTTCCAATCGGAAGATTGAAGTTGCCATTCCATAGATTCATTCTTACAGGAGTATCTTAATCTTTTCTCCATGTATTTCATAGAATATTTTGTTTCAAACATGGTTTTTGTGAAGAACATGAGTAGCTAAACATTTCTTGTAGAATTCTTGGTGATGATGCATTAATTTCATAGTTTTTATCCAATTGATTTTGTTCTTACCTTGCTCTTGTAGTTATTTGATTATTCTTGGGTTTATTCCTTTCAATTGATTGATCACCACTTGATTGTGTAGGATTAATTAGATTAATCGGGAGATGAAATAATTAATCTGGAAATAAGAATAATTCACACCTTAATGCAATAAAACTCGGGAGAGTTGAGGTTTTGAGTGAGGTCTTTGACCTAATCGAGCTTTTGGGAGTTAGGGGTTTTAGGATTAGAAGGGGACTTCAATCCTAGCACCTAATCTGCAGGTTTCTCACCTCGGGAGGGGGTTTAATCTATAATTGTGGTCGACTTAGTAATTCTAGATACACCAAAAGGTAAGGCAATTTGATTGGATAAGAGCTTGGAGTTGTGCATCGAATCCTTGAGTTCTACAATTTTCTCCATATATCTTTTCACTCGTGTTTACTTGCTTTTATTTATTTATTTGTTTATTATATGCTTTTCGTAGTGTTAGAACAAAACCAAACATTTCCTGATTCTCTAGATAGTAGTCAACATTTGTTCGTGGTAGTTAAGTTGATACAAATTAGTCTCTGTAGGATACGATACTCTTACTTGCTAATTGCTACACTAGTCCCGTACACTTGCGGATATCACTTGTGTTAATATAAGTCGAGTCAATCTACATATTTTTTCTTAGGTGTTTCTACTAATTTAGTTCAATTCCGTAAGATTTAGAATTATATACGAGCACATAAATCTTCAATTTAGATGTGTTTTGCCGAAAATAAATTGTAGAGTTCCTAATTATTTGCTCACCATCCCATAAAATTTTATTTAATATTTAAATACAATAATTAGAGTTGTGCGCTTTATCTCAAATAGTTGGTAATCTGATTAAAATTGTATTAATATTAATATTTGCTTATTATATCTCAAAGGAAAGTAACACTTGTTCTTGTCTTTGCAATTGGTTTTAGTGAGTCCATATTTCTACCCTACTAAAAACATAAAATAATTAATATAAGTGATGTACTAATGCTAGATTCTGATGCTAACGTACTAATTAATTACCATCAACGAAAATAAGTCATCTTTTCCCGGCAGTTTCTTCCTTCTTTTATTGTTTATTTTTCCTGTAACTATTTTCTTATGTCTCTTTATCATTAAACAACATTTATCATATAGCGAAAGTAGTAAAGATACAAAACGTAGAATGATGGTAAAGAGACATGATGAGCAAAACCAAATAGAATCCGATTTTCTTTGTAGTAAGGTTAGAAATTTAATGCAATTTTTTGTCTTTATTTGTTTAATTTAGGGTTTATAAATACAAGGGCCGTGCACGATCTATTACTCTAACCAGCTCAATCCATTGATATTTGAACATCCAAAAAAAGCCATATTTTTTATTCAAAATTAAAATTCCCATGCATCCCATTCCCATTCCCATTCCCAATCTCAATCCCACTCCCAATCTCAATCCCGATCTCAATCCCAATTCCATATTTGGAACAACCTATTCCCAGCCCAACTATAATGTTCCATATGGCAGCGCACAAGCTCTTGCTCCGTCCTCGTGGCAACAAGGTCCCGACCCTCAGGCACAGTCAACATGGCAACAAGGTCCATATCCTCAAACTCAATCCACGTGGCAACAAGGTCCTTATTCTCAAGCTCAGTCCACATGGCAACAAGGTCCTTATCAAAGTCCTTACCCTTCGACTCAGTCCACGTGGCAACAAGGTCCTTACCAAGTTCCTGACCCTTCGGCTCAATCCACATGGCAACAAGGTCCTTACCCTCAAGCTCAGTCCATGTGGCAACAAGGTCATTACCAAGGTCCTGACCCTCCGGCTCAATCCACATGGCAACAAGGTCCTTCCCCTCAAGCTCAATCCACATGGCAACAAGGTCATTACCAAAGTCCTGACCCACCGGCTCAATCCACATGGCAACAAGGTTCTTATCAAAGTCCTTACCCTCAAGCTGAGTCCACGTGGCAACAAGGTCATTACCCTCCCATACTTGGAGGTGGAAGCCACTCTCAAGCTCAATCAACTTGGCAGTCAAATCCATATCCTCAATCTCAGTCCATAATTGGAAGTGAAAGCAACTCCCAAACCCAATCCATACCTCAGGCTCAGCCAAGTGCACCTTCAGAAGGAGGCCCATCCTTGCAGATCAAAAAAAAAATACCTCTTGCCAGAATCAATATTGATGAAGAAACATTTCCTTATTTTCCAAAAGTGATTATTAGGAAGGTTGAAAGAGTCGTGGATCCAGACAGCGAGAGCTCTTCAGTGTGCTGCGCGTGCAGGCAGCGCATCTTCTCAACTCCCTCAATAACATTCTCCCGGGGCAACGAAGAAAATCTTTTCCTGCACGAACAATGCACCACTCTTCCACTCCAATATCTCCACGAGCTTCACCCACACCACCCCCTTCTCCTCATCAACCACCTCTTGCTCCCTCCTCTTCAACCTACTGAATTTACTTGCCATAACTGCAACCAAATTTGTGGGACTTCCTTCTATCAATGTTCTCACCTTAGCTGCAATTATCGACTCGACCTGTTGTGCGTTTTGCAGCTCAAGATCAAGCACAGAAGCCACAAGCACGCCTTGACGCTCATCAGGCTAAAGGACTCTTGCTCTTTAACCTGTGGCGCATGCAACAGTAAGCACGAGTCGGAATCAGAGCCAGAGACGGATCCAGAGAAGGAGAAGCTCACCCTGTCCTATTTATGCAGCCTCTGCGGCTACTGGATTCATCCAGATTGTGCTTCATTACTCAATGCCCTCCATTATAAACATCACCGACATTCTCTTTTTCTCATCTATAATCTCCCTACTTCACCTCATTCCAAATGCTTCATCTGTTTTCAACTTCATAAGGCTACCTCAGGGGTTTTTGTTTGTCTCAAATGTACTAATTATCTTGTTCACATCAACTGCGCCGTCCAAGATCCCCATACTTTCAAGCCAGGTATGTATACCTCCATTCACAGATAAATATACTCCTATTATTTACTGATTTATGATTTTGCAGTGCTTATGCGAGATGCAAAAGCCTGCGACTTAGGCCGTTTGCCAATGGCAAACGAACACACGAGTCTGATTCCCTATATTAGACATGATATTAGCAGTGATGGTGATGGTGACGATGACGACGGTGGAGACAGTGATCCATCTAAAATCCATGAACATCCATTGATATTCCATGAAAGTGAGGATGAGAAGCAGTCTTACCGCCGCGTATGCAATGCATGCGTCCAATACATTTCTCCCCCATTCTACCGCTGCTCTGAATGTCCAGACTTCTTTCTCCACGAATGCTGCGCTCGTCTTCCAGCGCTAATCACGCACCCTGCCCACGCAGAGCACATTCTCGTGCTCCACTCCAAAGCGCCCAAAACCGGCTTCTCCTGCAGGGGTTGCCATCTACGCTGCAATGGATTCGCATATTCTTGCGAAACCTGTGATGACTTCACGTTAGATGTTGTCTGCGGCCTCATCAACCCTGCGATAACACACGAACCACACAAGAGCACCCACATTCTCTTCATGTCTCGCAGCATGATCATCGATGACAAGTGCAGCTGCTGCAATTCCATCTTGAATGGGATCTGCTACGAGTGCAGCAGCTGTCCTAGCTTCAAGCTACATGTCAGATGCGCCCTTCTCCCCAAAACTGTTAGCCACGACTATGACCAGCACCCTCTCCGGCTGACTACAAAAGCCCCGGGAGGAGGCGCCAATGGTGCTGGTGAGTTCTTCTGTGAGGTCTGTGAAGAACGTATCGACATAGAGCAGTGGAACTACAGTTGCAGCGAGTGCGATCAGTGGTTCCACGTTGATTGCATTCCCTCTGTCGATCAGCTTTCTCGGATCAAGTTGGGTTCTCGTGTTCGTGTGGACGTCCATGGCTGCCCCGTCGCACTGGTTCGACGGGATGATTCTGGTTGCATCAGCCGCAAGTGCGGATCTTGTCGGGAAACATTGAGGTTGGGTGATGATGGTCTGGCTTATGAGTGCTGCGACTGTTTCTTCGGCTTGCACCAAAACTGTGCCAACAAGCATTTCTTCTAGAGTTGAAAATGAGTCATCTAGTTTCTATTTCTATACTTCTTAGATTCATATGACCACGTCGTGATACGACAAATATTTTAGAATTGCTTTCATATGCATAAATGTGACACAATCAGTGATGTGTATAGATATTAGATACGGATTGACAATACTAATAAAAACAGTTTTTTACTGATAAAGAACCTACATTAATAAAATGATGATCTTCATTTTTTACAGCTACAAACTCATTCACACACTAATCTATCTAGGTAGTGTTCGATTTCCTTGATAAAATAGTACCAAGATATAATCTAGGATTGAGTTGTGAGATTATTTTAGTAGGAGGAGGTTAGCTATGACTAATTATCCTATGATTAAGTTTGAATCTCATGACTACATATTTAGTGTGTGAATGAGTTGAAGGGGAAGAATCTTACATATTGATGTTTCATATCAAGAAATGAACAGTAGAATAAATAAACATGCTGCTTTTAGTTGATAAAGAACTTGACAGACATGAGAAATATGTAACTCTGGAATCATATATTCCAGTTATATACATTTATCAACATTCCATCTTCACATAGAGAAACATAGGGTGAGAGGCATAAGGAGCCAACTATGGTCACACAACATACATCAAGATACTCAACAGTAACCAGCAGAAAATGAGAACTTTACATGGATTTTACTGCATCTATTGAGTAGCAGGAGTAAAAACAATTAATGACTCCAGCAAGTTGCAACAAGCTCTCTTGTTCTTGCCTAACCGATCTCTGCTAATCTACATAGCCTCTAATGGCATATATGAACATGGATAGAGAACTAAAGATGTTCTCGAAAGTGGATAGTTTGATCAAGGGATGATCGTGAAACTAAGAATCCAATCATCAAGAGATGATCAACTGTACTAACCAGTCAGATGTTCAGTGTCCTCTGACTACCCAAATCCTTAGATCTCAACCTTGATTGAGGAAAATGATGCAACTCATGATAAGCGGTCAAACCTCAGCGCATTGACATCAATGACCTCACTCTTTTCTGCCTTTCAGCTTTCTTAGCAGATGGAGTGCTCTTTAGCTTATGAAGCTCCTCCATCACCACTCTTTCAACCACCTCAATGTTGTTTAAGAGCTTCTTTTGAGGTGTTAAGGAAGTTGAACCTCCTTCACTCTGGTTGGTAACATCGAGCAATATCTTTGGCACTTTACCCACTGTTGGTGGGCAGCACCTAATTCCAGCTTTGGAAAGTGGGGAAGTGACGGAAGGATCTTGCTCGAGCTGAGCAACTGATGTAGATACAGATGGATCGTGAACTATCTGGTCCTGGAGTAGAGGACTCTCAGTTTCTAGGCCTTCACCTTCTTCCCGACGTGCTCTTCTTCTCTCAATTGCCTGAGCATAGAATCGCCTCAAAATTAGTACTGCTGAACACGATTGTTCAAAGATCAAAACTTGCTTAATCGAACTTTCTACATAATAGTATCAGCCAGAAACCTGTACAAGGTTAAGCACTAAACATGTTCAAACGCAATCATGCAACATTTGTAAGACTTGATTTGCATAAAAAAGCAAAGCTAAAGAAGGCATATGCATGACTTTATCTCAATAAATGGTTTTGCTGAATTTGCTCTGAACTCAATAAGTTGACTATTGGGATTCTGAACCAACATTTAAGACAATCCTAGACTAATTTTTTATCTTGAATAAATGAAATAGTAAGTCAATATGGTGACACAGGTCACTAATATTTTACCATAATTGATAATAGATTACTCTCTGGTTATTGAATGTCAGTCAATGTAAACACTAAACACAAAGCTAAATCAAGAAGTACGCATGGGGAAACTAGTGACACTAAACCATTTAATTAGTACTTTCCAATTAACACAAGTCAAAAAACAATCAATTAATTTAAAAAAGTTCCCACATTACCCTCATTATAGCAGTGATGTCCCTGAGAGGTTTCCTTGGATACCAAGCAGGCAACCGGATGCTTCCTCTCCCTCGGAAACCACCTCGACCACGGCCACTTCCCACCGCAGGGGACATGTTTTCTCGCCCCATGCCCAGTGATGATGATCTACTATAGTTTGGGAATCGCCCAAATCTTGGACTTCCAAGGCTACCCCTTCGACGAGCAACCCCCCTCGATGGTGGCGTACCCACCATTGAAGCTCCTCTCCACCGGAAGGGAGTTCCAGTTGATCGATCCTCGGCCTCATCCACTAAGACGACGACATCAGAATTGCTGTTACCATCCCCAACAATCCGCCTCCGGTTGCTGTACGAGACCATAGCGTCGTTATCCCTTGGTAATCTATCTCTTGTCTCCGGCATTCTATCAAATTCGCCAACAACACAATACATAGATGGAATCAGAATTCTAATTGATTACAAGAAATATGCTCGATTTATTTAGAAAGTTCATACACCGAAATATCAATAACCCTAAATCAACTAAAACTTTGAAATACAAACACTCGGAAAATAGAAAACCAGCAACAACATACATAATCAGTAATGAAAATCACTTGGAAACATCATCCGACATAAAACCTATCAGTTTTCGACATGTAGGTGAACTAATCGAGAGAAGCCCCAAAAATCTATATGAACATTTCTTCTGTACCTTAATTTTGTGTGGAACTTCTTGAGAGGGCTTCAATCGTGCAAGTGAAGTAGATTTACACAGCTATGGAGGCGGGCATTCAGGTGAGTGAAGTGAGAGAAAGTGATGAAGAAGAAGAGATTTGGAAATTTGCTGTGCGAGACAGAGAAGGTGAACTGGCAAATTTTGAAATGATTTTGGGCGGACTTTATACTCACAAAATCACACTTCAATTTTTCAAATTTTACAGTGGCGGACTATGATACCCTGTTTTCACTTCTTTTCTATTTTTGTCCCAAAAATCGTTCTACATTTCAATAGCATAAAATATGACCATTCTTTATTTTATTTTACTATAGTAAGGTGATTAGCGATCAACCTATCATATTTTGTCATTTTGGTCTATCCCATATCCCACAGTAAAAGTCACATTTTACATTTTACCATAAATAGTAAGTATGTCTCATATTCCATTAGTTCACTTCAATCATGTTTTATTATAAAACTAATATAAAAAAGTGTGCTCATATTTCACTAACTTTTCCATACACACTATTCTTTACTTTTCTTAAAACTCGTGCCACGACAAGATTGACTCTTATTGTGGAACGGATGGAGTATATTTTAATGTTAATGTTGTACTCCCTCCGTCCCATTAAAGATGACTCACTTTCCTTTTTAGTTTGTCCCAACTAAGATGACTCATTACTTAAAATGGAAACATCTTTATCTCTACTTTATTCTCTCTCTTACTTTACTCTCTCCTCTCAACACACAAAATAAAGTTGCATAAAATCCCGTGCCGCCCAAGAAAGGAGTCATCTTCCTTGGGACGGAGGGAGTATTAATCACATAACAATTGTGATTACTTTCTATTTACTTTTAACTAGTGTTATGCATTAATCTTAAATTTACTATATACCCCTTTCGTCCTCAAAAAATAGACAAACTTATAGTATTTGGTATGGATTTTAATATGTAATTGGTAAAAAAAAATAAAGAGTTTTTTTGCATATCGTCTTCATTATGGAACTAATGAATGTTTTGGAGCGAGATGTCTTGGGTGGACATAATATTGGTCATAAAATGTTGATTCCTCAAATATCTTAAATACCATCTGATCCAAAGTTGACATTTAAATTTCAATGACTGAGTGTCGTCTTCTTTGATGGTGTCGTATGCAATGATTATTAACAAAAGTCAAGGTCAATTGTTTTCTTATGTTGGATTATTTTTTTATAAAATCTATCTTCAGTCAAAAACAACTCTATGTTTGTATCTAAAATCTCAATTCTGAGAAGATTTTAATTTATAAAGATGAAGATGAGAGCAGTGATATTTTAGCTCAAAGTCTCAAACCATGCGGAATCCTTAATTAACTAGAACCACGTACACACTAATCAAATGGTAGGAGTAGTGATTATCATAACCTATAGAACTATTTAGGATGATAACCATGATAATCATATAAAAATATATTTGTAATCAATAAAAATGATATTCAATTTGTAGTATAAAATAATTATGTTTCTATAAAAATGATACTCTTCATTAATAAAATGATATACATGTATATAATGATACTACTATTTAAGATCATATAAATTCAACATACAATAATATCTTTATCGAAAGTGATATATTTCGTCCATAAAATGATAGTTTTGGAAGAATTATTATGGTTATCATCTCAATGATAATATCATTCTAATTCACCCCAATCAAATAGTATTGCATTATTTGAAGTTTTTCATAATTCTGATTCTTTCTTCAAAACTTCAACTTCAGCAGCAGAATATGAAGAAAGAAGCATCATTTTGTGCTTGCAATCTCCAAAACAGCAGACATTTCTCTTATTTTGGCATAGCTTTTCATGATCAACTTAGTGCTACTAACATTTATACATGCAGAGATTGGGGAAAATATATATCATAACAATGCAACATTAGAAATTAATCACGGATCCTACAAAGACGAACATATATATCTTTACTACTACATCACTGCAACTTGATTCGATCTAGGCTGTCCGAAACCGCCCTCATCTTCGGCCGGAGCTCTGGATCACGCTCCGTACAGTTCAGCGAAACATGAAACGTAGCAACGACCTGTTTCTTGGCACGAGCCTCGTGCAAGAGCGCGGGGTCTATGATCTCCGACAACGGCCTCTCCTCCCGAAAAACCCTCCTCACCAAGCTCTCGAGCCCTTCCTCCCCGTCGTTGTCAGGGGCCCGCCCCGTCAGGATCTCCATGACCAAGATCCCAAACGCATAGACGTCGCCCTTTTGGTTGACTTTGGCACCTGGGCCCCGAGCTTCCGGAGCCACACACATGATGTTTGGCAGACTAGGCTTCTTGGAATTGGAAGGAGCACTCGCCGATTTCGTGGCGGTTGGGATGAAACGGGACAGGCCGAAACCGGAGATGCACGGCTTTAGGTCGTCATCGAGGAGGATCTTCGATGATTTGAGGCTTCCGTGGACGTACTTTCTCGGGCTGCACTCATGAATGTGCATCAAACCCCTTGCAGTTTCTTGGATGATTCTGAGCCTTGCAGCCCATGACAGAGGAGGTCTCGTATTCCCCACTGCGCCTGCACCAGGAAACGAATAAAAGCTAAAGTTATGCAATTCGAGCATCCATGTTCGACAAACCACATTTCGTTTAGATGACGCTGCATTGCTATCTGAACTAAGCCGGAAGCAAGAAGTAGACAATGATTTCATTAAAGCAGCTGTGAACACATTAAGTAGTACTTCCTCCGTCCCAGAAAGTTTGTCACACTTCTTTTCGCACTTGTTTTGGAAAATTGGAGAGAGAATAATGTAGAGAAGAGTCTTAACTACAAAGAAATTAACTCGGGAGGAATCATTGGGAACAGCATAGTACTGGCTAGAAAACAGAATGTCCTGAACAAACTAACAAAGAGCAGCTTCCAATTATTGATGGTGCTAATATATTTTCAAATTTGGATTCTCTCTTTCAGAATTATATTCATATGGCTTGCTTCTATACAAGTCTGTGATCCATCCATCGTGAAACTACTACGAAACTTCAACATCGTATCCTACAAAACACGAGCCCTTGTGCTCAGAACTAGAAGAAGAATTGCAAAAATTGTGGAATATTCATAAAAAGTATACAGAAAAAGCAAGTTAAAATGTGATGCCCTATTCATAAAATTCTAACCCGAGTGTGGTCCTGATCATCATTGAAGGTTTTAAAGCGATGTGTGGTCCGACGATTGTCGTTGTCCGAACCCTAAACCTACTACCACCACGAAGCCACCGTGGCCCTCCAACATTCTCAAGTTTATGATTCATTATTGGTCTTTTTTTAGGCTATCAAAAAAATCTTACTCCTACAATGAGGATATTTCTTTCCTACCTAGGAAACAAAATAGTGCAAAACATTTAAAGATCAATCACCACTTTTCAAGAATTTAATGATCTAAAAGCAGAGAATTTGATGGTCTAATCCTCAAACATTATCACACCAAAACAATAATCATGAAGATGTAAAATACTCACCATGTAATGCATTGTACAAGCTCCCATTGCTGATGAAATCTGAGATGAGCAACTTCTCATCACTCGCATAGTAGTAAGCCCTCAGCCTCACAACATTGGGGTGCCTCACTTTCCCAATGGCCTCCACCTCCGCCTCGAACTCCTTCAACCTCCACGCAACGTCCCCCTCGCTCAGTCGCCTCACTGCCACCACCACCGGAGCAGCAGCAGCCACCCCCTTCCGCCCACCGGCCACCACCCTATAAACTATCCCACTCCTACTTTTCCCAAGAACATAAGCTGAAGCCCTCAACAAATCCTCCAATTCCAACCCAAACCCTTGATCCATCACAACAAATTTCCCCTTCTTCCCCTCCTCCTCGCCCCCCAATTCCACATTCTCCCTCTTCCCCAATTTCTCCTCCACCACATTCCACCTCTTCCTAATCACCCACACTGTAACAGCCACCACTCCAACCACCACAGAAACTCCGCAAATAACCGAAACAGCCACCGATTTCCCATTGATCTTTCTCCCCTCCACCACCCCACCACCTCCATTTCCCCCCGGTTTCTGAGGATTATCAAAAAAAATCGGATCTTTAGCCTCCGGCACCGTGCACGGAGTGCTCAATGGAAACCCACATAAAAAAAGATTCCCGGAAAACGCGGTGGGGCCCTGGTTCAACAGCGACCCCACCTCCGGTATTTTCCCACTGAGGTTATTACACCGGAGGTCAAGGCTGACCATCACCGGAAACCGCCCAAAACTCGCCGGAATCTCGCCGGAAAACGAATTATACGAGAGATTCAAAGTCCCCTGCAAACGGGTCAAATTGCTCAGCCCTTGAAGAAGCGAGCCGTTGAAATTGTTGGAGGAGATATCGAAATGGACGAGGCTCTGGAGGGCGGCGATCTGCTGCGGCAAGGGCCCACTGAAGAAGTTGTGGGAGAGATCAAGAAATGCGAGAAATGAGAGCGCGCCGATCTCCGATGGAATGTATCCCGTCAGATTCTTTCCCGGGAGGGAAACGGAGATGACGCGGCCGCGGTCGCAGACGATCCCGGCCCACCTGCACGGGGTTGCGTCGAGCTCCGACCATGAGATTAGAGCTCGGTTTGGGTCTTCGGCAATGGCGGATTTTAGAGCTAAGAGGGAGAGCCCATCTGTGTTGAGTGAAGATGAGAGATGAATAAAGAGTGTGGAGATGTAGAAGAGGTTGAAAAGAGCATTCTTCTTTAAGCTTTGCATCTTAGCAAAAAATTTAATCTTTTTTATGGAAGAAGCTCAGTAAAAATGGAGTCTTTTTGAAAGCATTGAGCTCAAATGCAAGAATGTGAATAGGATTTGGTTGTTTTGTGAAGGAATTGCAGAAAGAATGTGTGAGATTTGAGGTGAGGACTGTGTGTGTGTGTGATGGTGGGGTGGTGGTTGGTGAAGGATTTGTTGATTCAGTTTGAAAATAATTGAAGAAGGAATGGTATTTTCGAGGTAAAATGGGGTAATTAATGAGATAATTTGGTTTGAATTTGGCTTTGACAATGATGGTGATTTGAGCTGCTTAAAGTGTAGCCTGGAGTGTCTGCATCAGTGAATTTAGTAATTAATGTTTTGGGATGTGGTTGTTTGTTTTTATTAGTTTATTCATGAAATAAATTTGATTTTTATGATGGTGGATTATACACATTGGGATGAGAGAGAAGGGTATGAATCTTTGATTTATTTTATCTGTTGTCTGATACAGAGAGTGGACAGTCTTTATATCATGTGAGGAAAGAAGACTACAAATTTACTTGATTATTATATATTGGTTTTTGTTCTTGGAGTTTTGATTTGAATCAAATGCTCCAACTCAGCTTTTCAGTCCTCTCATTTTCTTTCCTTTACTTTCATTTCAGGTTAGAACCTTCACAATAGCCGGGCCGATTCATGTCGTTAGCCGATCGGCTAGCCGAATCATTGCAACCGGCCAGCCGAGAATCGGCGAGAAAATCGGCGTGGACTAGCCGATTCGAGTGCGCTGGCCGCCATCATGGCGTGCCGATCGGCCAGCGCCTATTTTCGTTTTTTTTTTAAACCTATATATACGCGATTTTAGTTTCGGCGGGGATGGATGCAGCACGGTATGCATCCGGGATGCGAGGGGCCACCTGGGGGGACACGGTCTATCGTCCCTACTCTTGATTTTTTGACGGCTTCGTCTCACACGTCGCTTCCCAGAGTGGAAGACGCGAGTTCCATGGCGATGACCTTTTGTCATTGCATGAGATGGGGATCGATCTCGGGGATCCGGACACTCCCGTTCCATCGGGTCGGCCCGCGCCGAGAAGAAGAAGAAGGGCAAGGTGGTCGGCGAGTCGTCGCAGCCGCTCTGATGACGACACTCCCAAGCGGAGGAAGTGGACGGAGGATGAGTATGCCGGCGTGGCCAAGGCGTGGTTGTCGGTCTGCGACGATCCCGCTGGTTGCGAACAACCAGCGGGTCGTCAACAGTGGGCAAAGATTAGAGTAGCCTACGGGAGGAGCTGCCCGCATGGGAAGGACTATAGCGGGGAGGAGTGCCGGAAGGGGTGGGAACGGATCCGGGCCGCGGTCGGCCGATTTTCGGGGTTGTACGCCAACGCCCTCCGCCAGTTGACTAAGTGGGCAGAATGAGGAGGACGCCCGGAGGATAGCGGAGAGTGAGTTCCCCTTGCCGGGGAAATATAAGGAGTTCCTCTTCTGGGAATGCTATGTGTTGCTGAAGGACTCCGAGAAGTTCCGGGCGGGGTGCGACGCTGGGTGGCGAAGAAGCAGAGGTTGAACTATTCCGGTGACTACAGCGCAGCGGCAAGCAGCAGCGGCGGATCCTACGACCTCTCCCCGGATGCTGAGGAGTTTCCGTCCCCTCCATCCCTCTACTCGTCGCCCTCGCCCGGTTGGCCAAAAGCGGGCGCAACGGGCAGCGAGGGGAGGATCCCCCCTATCGCCCCATGAGGTCATCTCGGCACCCGCCCCCCCACGCGCGTACACCTTATTCTCGCGTGCAAAAACTGAGGAACGGATGTTCGCGGTCTTCCAAGAGTGGAAGGCCGCAACCGACCCCACGGAGAAGAGGTTCCTCTACTCGATGCTCGAGAACATGCGGGTGGATTTGGATGCCTCGAGGGCACTGGTGGGGGGTTCAGACGCGGGCTCAGATACCCCGGGTGGCGGCGGCGAGGACGGCGGTGGCAAGGATGGCGGCGGCGACGACGAGGAGTAGAGAGTGGCGGGGCTCGTGTGTGGAAGCCCTTTTTTTAAAAAAAAAAAAACATGTATTTTTTTTATCTATGTACCTTTTTTTTTTAATGAAATGAATGAATTTTCCCGTATATATCTCGTAAATTTAATTCCGTAATTTAATCGTAAATTTTATTCCGTAAAATATAGTTGTTTTTGAATTATTTTTATTGCGGCTGGCCTATACTGATGTGGCAGGTGGATATTTAGTGCTGATGACGTGGCAGAGAGAGAGTAGTTGTCCAATGACTGGCCTATTTCTATTGTGAATGTTCAAAATCCAGTGTAAAGTTTTTACTAAAAATAAAAACTTTTTATTTCAAAAAGTTTCTCTATCATGAAACATATTTTCACTAAAACTTTTTTCTTTCTATCTTTCTTATTTTATTAATTTTATATTAAAATTTGTGTTAATTTCAAAAGTTTTTATTTTTAAAATACAATTAGAAGTATACAAAAATAGATGTACACTCGACATGTACTTATATTGGAAGTTTACTTTTCTTCGGAGTTTCTAGATTTATTAGCATTAACTTCATTTTAAATCAAATTAGACATGGTAAAGTAATAGTGAAAATGCAGTTGGCCATTTTTTCATAGATAAAACTACGAACAAGTTTTTTTAGGAAGTAGAAAAGGTTCAAATCTCTCTGTTTTTACATATGTCCAAAATTGGATGGTTTAAAGTTTACTTTTAAATGATCTCATCTCATGGGACCACTACTTGATAAATTTGATTCGAGAGCGACTATTTTCGAAAATAAAACTATATGTAAAATATTGAAATACATGAGGAAGGAGTGCGTGAGTTTTCTGTTTGTACAATGGAATCATATAGAGTTTCCGCAACGCTGTTCTTATCCGTCTCTTAGCCGTCTCATCTCTTTACTATTCATGGTTTCACTGTACTTTTCAGCTCATCTCTTAACTAAGAGACAACACCCTGCATCTCTTAACCATCTCTTAATCATCTCTTAACTATTCATTCAATTTCATTTTTTATTTTTAATTCCAACAAATTCAATTAATAAAAACTCACTTCATTAAATAAAATAAATATAACAATTAAAAGCCTAAAAAATAAAAAATATATATATAATTTAAAATCCTAAAAAATAAAAAAAAATACATAATTAAAATACTCTAAATTAAACTATAAAAACTACTCCGCCGGCGAATCATCATCCCCCGAAGTCGGCGGTGCACCCAAGTTCCCTATACCAAGTTGAGCTTTCATATACTCAATTCCGGCCATATGGGCTGAAACTTGGGCAGGAGTCATTTTTGAAAGGTCAGCCATCGTGGCGACCGGGTACATGGACATTAGGGTGTTCGAGCCCATGCTCGTGCCGGAGCCCGAGCCCGAGCCCGCCTGGCTTGATTCGCCGCGGCCCTCCCTCTCCCCCCCCCCTCGCTCTAGCCGCCTTCGCCGCCTTGTTCCCTTGCGGCCGACGTCGTGTACCGGAAGAAGGCCCCCTGCATCATCGGTTGGCGTGCCCTCACGTGAGGTGTTGCCTTCGCCGCCATCACTAGACGAGTAGTGGCCACGCGCCGTGTCCTTCGTGCGTTTCGAGCCCGACTCGACACCGCCATCCCACCTTTCAAGGTGGTGGACTTGCGACCAAACATCGACATACTTGAAATCTTTACCGACGTCGTCTTTGAAGACCCGCAACGCCGCTCTCAGAATGTCGGCTCCACTGGCTCCGCTCTAATAATTCGCCTCTTCTGCCCTGTATATCGCGCAAAATTTTTTGACATCTCTGTCGCATCGGTCCCAATGACTGCGGAGCATCTTCACGTTGCGGGCAACGGTCTTCTTCGGCCTTCGTGCGTTGTAAACTTCGGTGACTTTTTGCCAAAAACACTTGTTGGTTTGTTGATTCCCGACGACAGGATTGTACGAGACGCTGATCCAAGCGTCGTACAGAGCCAACGTCTCATCTTGGTTGTATGGATGACGGGTGCCGTCTCCCATACCCTCTTCCTCCGCTTCCTCCTCTTCCTCCTCTTCTTCCTCGGCATTGACGTCGAGCTTGAGGCCGATCCTGCCGGAGCCGAAGCCTCCACCTATTGGCCAGTCGGGCAAAGTGCGTTCAGGCGCCAAAAGTTTCTCCAAAATTTGGGATAATCCCGGCGATTGCCCGTACCTGGGGGGGGGAGGGACGATAGTATGCATCCACATCAAAATGTGGTGTTTGGTACACCGGCGAAGTGGTCAAGGCTTGGGTGCCCGGCGACGAACCGGGAGAACCCAAACAGTTGTACATGCTCGCCCAATCGTCGAACGAGTACAAGTCGAACCCACCGGAGCGCCGCCTGCCAGAGCCGCCGCCATTGGAGTTTCCATCGCCGGACATTTTTTCAACAATTTGAGAGTAGTGTTTGTGTGTAAAATGGAAGAGGAATGAGAGTAGTGTTTGTGTGTAAAATGGTGAATGGAGTATGGAGTATATTTATAGAATAATAAAAGAAAAAAAAATTAAAAAAATTCAACCGTTTGAAAAATAAAAATTATTAATTCATAATTCCGACGCCCACTCGCGGGCCGACGAGTGGGCGTCACGCCATGCTCCAGCGCGCGCCACGTGGGCGCGCGCGTCGTCTCGCCAGCTCGAGGCCGGCCTCGCTGGCACGCGTCGCGCGACGAGATGTCGACGAGACGAGCTTCGCAACGCTGTCTCGATGCTGGCTCGTCTCGTCGAGACGAGACCGAGCCAGCATCGAGTCAGCGATGCAGATGCTCTAACCGTCAGATACCCCTTTTGCCCTTTTCCACATAATGTATTGCCTCTTATTTTAAAAATAAAAACCTTTAAAACGACACTAATTTTAATTCACAATTGATAAAGTAAGAGAGATGAATAGAAAAATTTTAATGTAAAAAAGATGAAGAGAAAAAATAATAAAATTAATGTTAGTGGATTGTCAGGTCCACTTTATTATAGTGGTATAAGTGACAAATATAAATTGATGTATAATAGTTTAAAGATTTCTTAAAATTGAAAGTTTGAAAGTTTATATTTTTAAGAGATGGACTAAAATGGAAAGAGTTGTTATTTTTAAAATATGGAGGTAGTAGTATAATGTATAAACACTCATCAGATTATCTGTCCTTTGTCCCATATAAATAAAAATTGTGTCTATTTTGACTGAGCGGATCCCTACTCCACAATTCTTATTCCACTATTTTAAAATGTTTCTTAAAATTAAACTTTCTCAACTTTCCATTTTACAAAAGTTGAACTCACAATCCACTAAAATACTTCCACTACTTTTTCTCTTCATATGTGTTACTTTACCTATTTTTACTTTACCAATTTTATTCTCTTAGAGCATCTCCAATGGCTTTAGGCCAGCCACTCTCTCTCCCTGCCACGTTATCAGCACCAAAAATCCACTTGCCACATCATCATTTTAATCAAATAGGCTAGCCGCAATAAAAATAATTCAAAAACAACTACATTTACGGAATTAAATTTACGATAAATTACGGAATTAAATTTACGAGACATATACGGAAAAATTCATTCATTTCATTTTTAAAAAATTACATTCATTTAAAAAAAATTACATAATAAAGAAAAAAACTATCGTCATGCAGTCTTCCGTGCCCACAACTCTTCAATTATATCATTTTGGAGTTGAATATGAGCATTCACTTGGCGCATGTCGGCATGTGCCTGGAAGCGGCCGGCTTCATCGTGAAGTACCCCACGTCGTACATTAGGGGTGACCATTCCGTGGCTTGGACCGGCTTCATCGTCATTGGCCCAATTAGTCAGTTGTACGTCTTTGTCTTCGACAATCATGTTGTGCAAGATAATGCATGCGTACATTATATCACCAATGCAACCGACATCCCACAAACGCGTTGGACCCTTGATTGATGCCCATCGAGACTGGAGCACACCAAATGCGCGCTCCACGTTCTTGCGCACCGACTCCTGCCGTTCCGCAAAGTAGGCCTTCCTGTCATCATTTGCGTGCCTGATCGTCTTCACAAAAAGGGGCCACCTAAGGTATATCTCATCCGCCAAGTAGTAGCCCATATCATGTCGGTTGCCGTTGGCCACAAATGAGACGTCCGGACCGATGCCCCGACATCGCTCGTTGAAGAGGGGCGACGAGTTGAGGACGTTGAGCTCGTTATTCGACCCGGCTACCCCAAAATATGCATGCCGGATCCATAGTCGGTAATCAGCTACGACCTCGAGGATCATCGTGGGATTCTTTCCCTTGTAGCCGGTCGTGTAGGCCCCCTTCCAAGCAGTCGGACAGTTCTTCCACTCCCAATGCATACAATCTATGCTGCCTAACATCCCGGGGAACCCATGCTGCTCCCCGTGCATCTGCATCAGATCCCGACAATCTTGGGGGTAGGGCTTCGAAGGTACTGATCACGGAATATTTCAATCACACCCCGACAGAAATACATCAGACATTCCAGGGCTGTCGACTCACCGATGTGGAGGTACTCATCCCACATGTCTGCCGCGCCTCCGTAGGCCAACTGCCTGATTGCCGCCATGTACTTTTGAATAGGGGTGTGGCCGGGTCTGCCAGCCGCATCGTGCCTGAAGCGGAAATACAAATATCGACGATCCAAAGCGTCAACGATACGCATAAACAACTCCCTGCGCATTCTAAAACGCCGCCTGAACATGTTTGCGGGAAACCGCGGGTCCGGAGCGAAGTAGTCGTCATATAGCCGCTGATGTGCAGCTACGTGATCCCGATCAATCACCGCTCGACGGTGGACAACGGGTGGAGGGCGAGGTACCGCCTGTTGTTCGACCCTTCGCATGTACCGCTCTATCTCGCGGTTCATGTAGGCCTCCATAGCCGCGTTCATCCGCCGTTCGTACTCCTCAGCATCCCCACCACTACCACCATCGCTACCACCCGCGTTACTCATCGCTCGATGTTGCTCTTGTACAGAAATTTAGAGAGAGAGAAAACTCGTTAAAACAAATGGTGCAAATGAAAATGAAACTAAAATCGCGTATATATAGTTTTTCAAAAAAAAATTTAAAAAAAATAATAAAATAGCGTTGGCCGATCGCTCGCCGATCGGCACGCCAGCGCATCGGCCAGCGCTCGTACATCGGCGTGCGCTCGCCTATTCTCTCGCCGAAATTGCGCTGGCCGATTCCAATGATTCGGCTAGCCGACCGGCTAGCGACACGAATCGGCTAGCCGGTGGGTTAGCCGCTATTGGAGATGCTCTTAGGGGGGCGGTTGGTAGTTCTGAAATAGGCTGAAATAGCACTATTCACCTTCTGTATCTATTGTTTGCTAGCCTTGAAAATAATTTCATCACTTGGTAAAATCTAAGTGGGTTTCTCACTCCCGTATACTACTATCTATGTATTCATTGTAACTCAATCAAGTTTGAAGGCAGGTATCAGAGATGCTCGTTTCTCCCTTGTACAAACACCGCACTGCACTATACATACGTAGGAGGAAAGCCTACTATCTCCACTTCCATGAAAATTAGTACTTTTCAAGCTACCACCCAAGTCCTTAATTTATTAATTGTGTATTAAAATTCATGTCATTTAAAAAAATTCTACTCCCTCCGTCTCAAAATAAGTGACTCATATTCCTTTTTGGGACGTCCCAAGATAAGTGACTCATTTCCTTTTTTGTTACTCTCTCTCTTACTTTTTCTCTCTACTTTATTAATTCTCTTACTTTATTCATTTTCCACTTTACTAACAAAACCTCATTTTCTTAAATCCTGTGTCGAAAAGTTTGTGGTCACTTATCTTGGGACGGAGAAAGTATTATTCTTCAAAGACATGATATTATAGGTGAAAATACTACCTCTATCCATGAAAAAATAATCTCAATTTGCAATTTTAGGATGTCCAAATAATAAATCCATTTCTATAAATGGAAAGTTTCTTTCCATACTTTGCTTACTTTTGTACTCTCTCATACCAACCATTTTTTTTTCACATTTCTCTTACTATACTCACTTTTTCTCATATTTCTCTTACTATATTCACTTTTTCTATTCTTCTTCTCTTATTTTATCAATTTCTCAGTAAATTTGTGTCATCTACAAATAAGACTATTCTTTTGGACGGAGGAGGAGGTATGTTTTTTGCCCGTGGAATATACTCCCTCCGTCCCAATAAATATGAAACTTTTGGTTTCCGGCACATGATTTTATGCAAGTGTTGTTTTGTGAGTTAATGAAGAGAGAGTAAAGTAAGAGAGAGGGAAAAGTAGAGAGAGTGATGTTTTCATTTTAGGAAACGTTTCATTTTTAGTGGGACAACCCAAAAAAGAAAACGTTACATTTCTAATGGGACAGAGGGAGTATATAGTACTACAATTCACATACGCACAATTAAAAGTGTAGAAAAATAGTCTATCAAACATGGAATTTTTTCCTATTTTCATTTACTTTGAGAATTTTGGCCGTGAAATTTTCCAATTTGTTCATGAAAATTACTGTAGTTCAATTATATTTTCAACTTTGTTTTAATAAAAATTTATTCTATTATTAGTATTATCTCATTATCCAGTAATAGTATTATTTAATTAAATTATCCTTTTCTTTGTTTTATTTTATTTTACAATTTTTGTTAACAATGCGCTAGCAATGGAGAGGAAATGCTGAGAGGTAAATTCCACTCTGTATAGAGTAAAATTCATTTAATATTGTTTTCTTGTGTATGTATCGTGTTTGGTTAATGAGATTGAATTTCACAGCTTAATCTTAGATGGATAATTATGTGATAAGCAGTATAACCACATTCTCTAATTATAATAATCTCACAATTTAATCCTAGATGGATTATCTTATGATAATTAGTCATGGCAATCGAACGACGCTTTACTTGACTATGAGAGCCTCTTGCTAATGATGGGTTTATTATGATTTTGGCTTGTAGATTGTTTGTTTACATAATTATCGATAATTGCATAAAGAAAAAAGAGATTGGTTCTTAATTCTTGTCTTGTGTTAAATCTCTTCGGCCTTTCCAAATGGGTTCGTTATAGGTCCCTGTTAGGCAAACAACGTTGCGCTTTCTTCTTCCCGAGCTAGGATTGATACTTAAATACCTGCTGTGCTTTCTCTTCCTTTAAGTAACGTGGTTGAAGAGTATGGTCTCTCTGTAAGTGGTCTACATTTGATCTAATTTTCATGCCAAATCTTAAATTTTTTTAACATGTAGAATGAATCTTCAAAAGATACCAGCTACAACGGTGTGTTATGCACCAAGGGACAACTCGAGGGGACCAGAAAATTACAGCTCCAACAGTTGTGGCATTGTGATGAGCTTCGTCAATCTGTCTGGTCCAAATAAGCTTACACCTCTAACTTCATTGCTACTGCAAATTCTCTACTTAAGATACTAGTTACTAGCTACTCCTCCATGAATTCTGGTAAACCAGACAAGCGCCAAGAATGCTTCATTTTTCACCCGCAATAATCCACTTTTTTCTTATATCTCTCTTACTTTACAAATTTTACGTTAAAACTCGTGTTATCCACAGTACAAACTATTTTTTGTTGACGGAGGCGTGAAATAGTTTAAGTTAGTTAGGAGAAAGATATTTTACTTGTTTGTTGAGGTTGGACTTGCTTGCAAGATTTATGCTACATGGATAATGATGTATCAGTATCAACTTGCGATAACATAAAAAAATTGGCAGAAATATTTTTAAGAGTCCTCTGTAAATACTTATGTGTCCTATTATGAACTAATCAAGATTATTATAATGTTGAAATAAAATAAAATAGCTAAGGATTTATGAAATTTTGCCAGAAAATCAGTAAAATTTTCCTCACTCTTAATCATGAATCCAATCACCACTTTTAATCTTATCATAGCTCTCACTCTCCTCCAATCACTATCCGCCACGTCACGCCTCTCCATCCTCCAACGCCGCGGCGACGACCTCTCTGTCTCCGTCGCTGACTATGGCGCCACAGGCCGGGGGCGCCGCTACGACACCGTTGCGATCCAATCCGCCATCGACGACTGCGCCTCCTCCGCCGCCCGCCATCTCCGCACCTGCCAGGTCAACTTCCCGCCGGGAAATTACCTGACGGCGACGCTCTACCTGAAATCCGGCGTCGTGCTGGACGTATCTACGAACGCCACCGTCCTCGGCGGCACCAGGCTGCAGGACTACCCTGAGAAGCAGGAGAAGTGGTACGTGGTGCTGGCGGAGAATGCGTCGGACGTGGGGATCACTGGCGGCGGGGAGATCAACGGCCAGGGTTTGGAGTTCGTGACGAGATTCGATGAGAGGAAGAATGTGATGGTGAGCTGGAATCGCACTGGCGCGTGCTCAGGCGATGAGTGCCGCCCGCGATTGGTAGGGTTTATTGATTGCAAAAATGTCAGGATCTGGAATGTCAGCTTCAATCAGCCTGCTTATTGGTGGTACGTTGCGTTTTTTGCTTGCTTCCAATTTTCATGTGTTTTTGTGTTATAGATCTTCAATTGATAGAGAGAGCTGCTTCTTTTTGCGATAATCAAACTCAATTGCTGAATTACATATGTGAATTAGAACCTCGACAATGAGAAAATTGTTTGTGTATCTTTTAGATGAACCCTAGGAGAGAGAGAGCTGCTTCTGTTTGTGATAAGTTTTTTTGTGTGAAATCTCTAATTGCACATTGATAAATGATAAAAAAACTGAACATTGGCAAAATCTCAATGAATATGAACCAGTTCTGTGTTTGAGCTCACTTCCATCAAAATACTGAGGTTGGTCGAGCTGTTGTTGATGCTACTCTGCTTGCTTAACCTGATTTCAAATAAATCTTTGTTGTTCCTATCGTTGTAGCCTGCATATTGTTCGATGTCAGAACACATCAATCCACGACACTTCCATCTACGGGGACTTCAACACGCCTAACAACGATGGCATAGACATTGAGGACTCGAACAATACATTGATAACACGATGCACCATAGACACAGGAGATGATGCTATATGTCCCAAGACATATAATAGCCCTCTCCACAATCTCACTGCAACCAACAGCTGGATTAGAACCAAGTCCTCAGCCATCAAACTCGGAAGTGCCAGTTGGTATGCTTTCAGAGGTTTGTTGTTCGACAACATAACCATTTTCGAATCCCACAGAGGGCTCGCTCTACAGATACGAGATGGAGGTACAGATATCTTGTTCACATTTTATTCCATTTAGCCTTTTTCTTAAAAAAGCTTGTCGGATAGCATTGGTCGTGTTTGAAAAGAAGCGTACTCTATCAAGTAGTTTTATGTTTAGATATTGATGGCTTGTTTAGTGTAAGTGTCTGAACCTAGTCTTGATGTTTGTGGTGATGAAGGAAATGTTAGCGACATTACATTTTCGAACATCAATATCAGCACAAGGTACTACGATGAACTATGGTGGGGAAGAGCAGAACCTATTTACATCACAACTTGCCCGAGAGACAGCAGCTCGACAGCTGGCTCCATTTCCAACCTGCGGTTCATAAACATCACTGCAACTTCTGAAAACGGAGTGTTCTTGTCGGGATCAGAAGGTGGAGTCCTGAGCAACATAAAGATGCATAACGTGAGCCTAAGTTACAAGCGGTGGACAAACTACACGGGTGGGCTTGTGGACTACAGACCAGGGTGCCAAGGGCTGGTGAATCGCAGTACGGCAGGGTTGATGATGGAACACATTGATGGGTTGGATCTTGAAGATGTGAGGATGAGGTGGGCTGAGGAGAAGAACAACAAACAGTGGAATAATCCACTCGATTTTCTTCCATCAACTGTGAATAATGTTTCATTGCTCAATTTCAATACTGGGTTGTGGCAAAAATGAGATCAAGATGCAGGCTTGTTAAGTAATTATGCCATGCTCTTATTCAATTCCTTGTTCTGTTTTTCTGTGATTATACTTTTCTTCTTTTTTTCTGGTATCTAAATCTCGAATGAAATTTTAGTAGTAACACTTGCATATGTTCTCTCTTTTTAGTGTCTGTTTTAACTTTAGATGATAAAGATTTCTTTCTATTTTTCATTTATTTCGTTGGATTTTTCATAGTCTAGTTTGCTATGCTTTTACTTTACCACATTTGGTTCTTTATAGTACGGAGTATTTGTGATGGACGACTGATGGCACAAGGATTCAGTTTTACGAAAAACTGAAGTTGAGGTATTCGCTTTTATTGTTCTTCTTATGAGAGCATCCGCAATGGTCGGCTAGCGACCGGCTAGCCGATTCGTCGCGCTGGCTGATCGGCTAGCCG